>NC_142933.1:17392269-17397269 GCF_046866305.1 Octopus bimaculoides
GCCAATTTTCTGAACGTTGAGGGAGGTACGATCGATTTTAATTAGAACCAATAACTACGTAGCGTTTCAATCATCTAGCAAACAAAAAGTATAAGATAGCGTAGTATTTAGAGAAAATCTCAGATAATACTCTACAAAACATAACGTTATTGTTTATGCATAAGCAATGATTTAAAACTAAGATATAATTATTTTTGATGAATTGGTATATAATATAATTTCTAATAATGAACTGCAATTTATCTTCATGTTATCCATCTCACATCAGCATAATTATTTTCTTTCAAGTTTCACTGATATGATATGAAACAGAAGCTTCCATAACAAGCCATATAAATAATTTCCACCCCATCATAAACTTAAAGATAAACCCATTAAACGATGATATTTTATTTTGCCATGCAACATAATTATATTCCCTAATTAACATTTCACTCTGAATAGGTATTGATCAAAATCAAATATATCTCGTGTCACGCGAGTAATCAGAAATCTGCTGTTACGGGTTAGCTGGTTTTAATATTAGTCCAATGTAATACAGTTACTTATTCACAATTTTAAAACAATTATCTATGTATGTGACTATCGAATGATATAGAGAAACAGACAGAATTACCTGCCAAAATGTTCAGATTGTTTACTTGATGATGTATATGATACGGCGCATATGTGTATTTAAGTAACGAGCGTTAAGTATAAAAGTCCCAGTAAAAGAATGAGTCAGTAATTATATCAAAATATGTGCGTGTATGTGTGTATGCATGCATTATGTATATGTGTGTGTGTATGTGTATGTTTGTGTGATTTTATTATATTTCCGAAATAAATGTATTTGGCTATATCTATGTATCATATAATTCATCGCACTATGCCTGTTAATTTTCAATTTTATTGAAGCATCTTGCTAATTTGATTGGGCACCAAATAATTTTCGATATAATTACAAAAAATATATATTTATTTATTTAAAAGAAGAGCTAACATTCAATATCCTATCTTCTCGGTGACACATGTCTCATTTATACATAATTATGATAGTCGAGATGCCTAAATAATAATGATTTTTCGTTTAGTTTGGTAAGTACTCAGGGCACCATATTCTAGGAGTAACAATACAAAGGAAGACAAGCGAATGATAATGCAATTTGACTCCTTGAATTGTAAATTTCTGAGTATCTAAGTATTCATTCAGCGCTCCAACATAGTGAGTACCCCAACTGATCGTGTGTCATCAACAATTACTCCCAGATCTCTGATAAAGTTAGATGCTCCTGAAAGAAGACAGTGTGTCCATTTAAGCACACCTTTCACTCTAAAGTGCAGGAGTTTCCTGGGGTGAAAATGATTCAGACAAACTACTATATTCTGGACAATATTTTACTAAATGCGATACCAGCTTTCGCACAAATTGCTGTTCGAGCACAAGCGTGGAAGATTTCGGAAGCCTATCTCATAATATTGCGCAGTGTTGCTTTACTAAAGGCATAACTGTACTGCGGTCAATAAAACCTACGTTGATTCACGCACATGTCTCATATTTCTTGTATATCGCTTCTTAAAAAATTTAATCGGAATATTATTCCTCAGTTCGATATTTAAGAGATGAGGAATTATTTACATTATTTACATTATTTACATTCGACTGATATTTGTCCTCATATACCTTAGGAATGAGAACCCAGGTTCGAAATTTCTCCAAGACACCTGAAGAAAGCTGGAGAGTATATCAGGAGAAACATTGTGTTAACAACAAATAAGATGAGCACAAAATATCCGTCGAATGTAAATAATGTAAATAATGTAAATAATGTTAGTATTCCTCTTGAGAATCCTTCGCCTTGAACAGTTCAGACATTCAAACATTTTATTTATGTAACAAAACGTTATCTATATAACTTTTTAATGTTTATTGTTATTCATTTGATATGCATTAACATAATATTTGCCTGATTCATTCCATTTCAAGTTACCGTACAGTCTTCACTTTATGCACACTTATTTTCATTTGGAAACTGTGATGTTTGATGTTATTCTATTTTCTCTGGAAATGTTAACTTCAATATCTTTTAAGAACAACTTGGAGAACAGGATATTTTACTGTTATACTTGCTCTTCTTTTCATAAACAGGTTGTTATCCAACGGCCGTCTGCGGGTGCTTTTCGACAACAAACATTTAAATATTACAAATAAAAATCATCTGAGCTGTTTATTTATATTAGCATTATTTCATTTAAATGCACAGGACTATCATGAACACAAATACTTTTATTTTCGGTTGGAAAATTACTTCACAAGAGTGCTTGAAATAATGAAAACAATATTAAGTGTGTAATTATAAAATTACCTTATACAAATTAGCTCTTCTTTTAATTATATGAATACATATTTTGCAATTATATCGAAGATAATTTTGTGTCCAACTCTTAGCAAGATGCTTCAGTAAAATTGAAAATTAACAGGCACAATGCGGCGACACGTGTGATACATAAATATATTTAGATACGTTTAATACGGAAAACACTTGAAAATACAATCAAATCACACAAACATACACACACATCCGTATCATTACATAATGCTTGCATTCACACACACACACGCAGACACACAAACATATATATATATATATATATATATATCGTTTTTGTATGTTTGTATGTATGTATATATATATATGCACACATAATCCAGGGAAGTATTTCTTATAGACAGGAGTAAACAGAAATACAAAACTATATTTTTCATGTAACCCGAAGCGCAGCCGAAAGTGATATAAGGAAACATATTCAATACAAAAAAATGTCCTGTACAAATAATTTCCAATAAACGTCCTATACAAAAAATATCACATGCGTTCGATCATTCGAAAATACATTACTACGTCATTTTCAAGCCAGACGTCTTTGATTAAAGTGATATTGGCTTCCTAGTTCTACCAGGGTGTACGAATAAGTAAGTACTCATTCCTCCATTCGCATTATCTATATTTGGAACACCGGAATATAAATACTTTCTTTAGGAACAAAATTTAAATCTAAAATTCAAATGCATTAAGACAAAGATCGTGTGGAGGAACTTACGAATAGTACTTCATAAAAACATAATGCTGTCCTTCCATATGCATAAATATTAATTTAAACTGCGATATATTAACTGTAAATGAACATCAATTTTTGTTTATCTTTTGTAGATCATATCAACATCATTATCATCTTCCACGATCCGCGTATATCAAACTTATGCAGCAAAATGCACAGAAGGTTATACTTTTGCATAGTCATGTATTTCTCCAGAAATCCATTAGCTTAGAGAAGAACCAGATACATAACGCCTGCATGTTTTACTCATATTAGTAATATTAATCTATTTAAAGAATGCACAGCTGTATATTTCAGCATTTACCGTTTCCATGCAGTGATACGTGGTGGACATGCTCGACAATGTCATGAAAATGACCAGCGGCATATCGAAAATAGTATTTGATCTCGTTTGTTAGATATAGGAGACATTCGTCATACATGCGCGCACACAAGCACACGCACACACATACACACATACATACACGCAAACACACATATATGCATGTAGTTATGTATATGCACGCATATATATTTCTATGTATATCTACCTATAGATCCATCTAACTCTCTGCCTGACTGACTTCACCCCTCCTTCATATATAATATATATATATATATATATTCACCTTATTGTAAATTGTATATATCAATCTCTTTCATAGAATCAACCATCTTACAAATAAAAAGCAAACCACTCTTCAACTTAAGGATAAATCTTTTATATAATTCACTGTTCTTCAGAATCATCACCGAACTAGATGCAACACATATTTATTAACATTTTATATAAGCAAGCTTAGTTCTGCTCCTCTGAAAACCAAGTCAGATACGTAACAGTTTCAACTAGTCCTAAGGTTTTATTCCACCATTATATTGTATTAAAGTTTATATTTTACTGTACCTCATACTGACTTAAAACATGCCTCTTCCTCACACTGTCCATTTGCGTCCAACGGTTGCTATACCACCATATATCAGAGATGAATATCTGACTGAACTATTTGTAGAACAGTGTACACAAAATTTGCAAGTATACTGTAGCACCTAGACTATACATTACAGATAGCGTTAAAAGACGTTTAATTGTTAGTGACCAATTTAGTGGCGTCTTGGCTGAAATAACACAGTGTTAGACTATATATTTTTTAACTGAATATTTATTGATTATTGAAGAAAAGAAAAAGTAATATATGGGTCAATATAATTAAATATATGCTGTCAACTGATTGCAGAATTAATCGACTGCATTATCTTCAGTCGCAGTGAGATGAAAAGTCCTCCATACTTTTCATGAAAAGTATATTTAAAAACAGGCGTTATTCTACATTCTCTCAAATTACTCGTAAAACAAAAACAAACGGTAGCAACGCCACCTAAAAATGCTAACTACAGAGCCCTGCCTGTTCGTACAAAATATCTGTATTCATCCTAAATCTCTTAAGGTGAGATTATCACACGCCATGTAAAATCACTTCATTGTAAATATAAATCATATTTATATTTAGATCTCTATTTTTGTCCGATATTTTATCAGGCGCAAAATAATGGATATTTTTTTCCTTGTGGTTTTCCCTAATAACATGACTTATAAATAATACTATTAAACATCCCTTGGCTGAAGTCTGGCTTATAACCGTTATTGTCAAGTCTGTTTCGGTATTATTTTTGTTGTCATTCTTATTATTTGACTTGTACGGACACACAGACTAATCTAACGTACTATATATTGAATTCAGGCGATAAAACACCCATTCATTTCATTTCCGAGATAAACTGAACGCAGAACTTAGATAAAGTTTTGTGTCATTCCATTTTAAATCTTCAGGATATAATTTGGTAAGGATGTGCGCGTTATTTCTTTCACATCGGATATAACAGATAATTTCAGTTATGGCAAGTTATAATGAATTTAAATACTG
>NC_142933.1:17402269-17429769 GCF_046866305.1 Octopus bimaculoides
TATGTGTGTGTGTGTGAGTGTGTGTCTGCGTGTATGTGTATGTGTGTGTTTGTGTGTGTCTGTGTGTGTCTGTGTCTGTGTGTGTGTCTGTATGTTTCTGTGTGTGGATAGAACAGTCGAATGAAAAATTTGTTTTTAATAATTCATTGGAGTGAACGTAAAATAATAACTGAATCTGTATCTGAGACTGCTTCGTGACATTATTGTCATTGAACTAACAAACACATCGGTAACAATATAAGATATAAATTGTTTGTTGTTCAATATTAGGAAACAAAAATCTGTAGAATGGATAAACACTATAAGTATATCGTCGTACTCCTGTATATTTTTCCAGTTTACTAAAAACAATACGAACATATTTCCAAGTCACGCACAGTCATGATCGAATAAGAAAGAGCTTTTGTATAATTTACTCTGAGATGTGCTGCCTCAAAAAGGTGTTAATAACCGTTTGCTTTTGTTTGGACGGCCGCCTGTGTGTTATGCAACAAGGAAAATCTGAAGCAATAGTTTGTGCACAAAGTGGTTTAAATTTTCCGTGTAAAGTGGTTTACTCAGCCATATATTACCATTAGCATGTTAGAAATGTTAAGGATGCATCCTTGTATAATTCGGATGTTATCAGTAGTTGTAATTTTAAAATTGAAACCTGAATGACTCTGATGTTATCATATATCTCAATCTCCGAGTAATTGAAACGTTGGTAAACTTTACAATGTTGGCATAACGCTGAAAGGAGTCCATTTCATCAAATTGTTATCTATGTACAGATATTTATATTCTGTACCCCTACTTTAAGTATTTTGGCCAGTGTGTCACACAAAAACACCGAAATGGATTCGTGACTACTGCTATATAGAGCTAAAATATCTTTTTTTTATGTCAGCAACCAAATACCTGGAAATACCAGCCAAATGTCCAGAAAAGTACAGCCAGCAATCTTAAATAGAGCAGAATTTTTGGATAATCTGGCTCTAGGTAGATGCGTGAATAACTGACGTGATGGAGTTTGCAGGAACACCTAAAGGTCTGTGTGATGAGTTTTGACCTGGGGTTAAATAAGAGCAACAATTAATTCCTCCTCTCGACAACTTGACCATCAGGGACTGTCACGTAAAGTACGTACCAGAGAACCAAGTAGGTCTTTCGCGTGAATATTCAGTTTTTCTTATGATATTAATATTTACATAATTATCCACGCAATAGTTCGATAAATAGAGTCAAGTTTTGACTCCTTATGGCCAGAGGCATCAATCAATGAGAGATAAGTGATTTGGTATCAGGATGATAGGTGAGGGGTATTTGAGAATTTCACCTCTTTGTCAAGAGTATTTCCGCGATAAGTAAAAATTATCTCGGTCGCTATCTTACTTATTGGCGTATTTGCCTCGGATACAACGATAAAATAGATATTTCAAACATAATGCGTTTCATTTCTCGTTGTTCACTAATTTTTCTGAAGTTTCATATAAAGATAATTTGACTTCCAACATCAAAGAAAAGTGAATAGTTTGATTTTTTTTTTTTTGCTGTTTTCTTTGTTTTTCCTTTATTTTACATCGACATATAACCTTTTCTGGTTTCCACTTCCATTTATAGTCAAGTTCTTAAAGCTAGATATCTGAAAGTTTTAAAACTGTATATTACAGAAACTTTAAAAAGTAAAATGCAGACTTACTTCACTGGCATTTACTATTGCGTTTACAAAACATCAATATACAATAAAGCTAACATTTAAATTCACATGTTATTTGACAGGATTATATATATTTTTTTAGGTTTGCTTTATGTTTATGTGACTAAGAAAGCATTTGTTTTGTTAAATATTTGCATATGTCTTGATTTTATTTCACTACTTCTTTGTGGGTTTTATGCGTGTGTGTACATGGGTGTGTCTGTGTCTATGTCTGTGTGTGTGTGTGTATGTGTGTGTGTTTTAAAATAGGAAAAACTAAATAACCAAATAGATAAGTTCACATGCAAAGGTTATGAGTTATTGTAGCCAGTCTTATGGAGTGTATTGATGAGGAGAACGTATATCTATAGCAGTCCGGCTAAGATTGAGACATTCGCTTTGTAAATATGGGGTTACAGTTTCTAACTCATGCCGTAAACATTCGATGAATATTTTCGGTCACAGCTGGGTCAACCAAAATACTGTGAGTGAAATTTCATTGATAGAACCCGTGTGAGTGATTTTAAAGGATCATTCTTGTTTTGGATGATAATTTTAGAAGATATTCCTGACAACAGAGACAGCCAGAAATGTCCTCAATCAAAGAAAGCCATTCATGGCATATTGCTATAAAAAACGAAATGATATTGCTGTGCAAGGAAATATATGGTTAATATGTTTACTTCACAATTACTAAGAAATCGCACACACATATATACAGTGCATGCATAGATATACACAATCACAGCTATCTCGGCTCGGTTGAGCATCATCATATAACCTTATTTTCGACTTTTAATGTTGGTGTTCACTTCTCTTTCTGCCGATCTAGCAGTGTTAGAGCCCCTGATACAAAGGCAGAGCGAAACAGGAGTACACACACAACCACACACACACTCACACACGCACGCACACTTGCACACGCACGCAAACATACACACACATATATTTGTAAATAATGATTTCAAATTTTGGCACAAGGCCAGTAATTTTTGGAAGAGGTAAGGCGATTACATCGACCTCATTACTCAATGGGTTCTTATTTTGATTTTGAAATAGATAAAAGACAAAGTCAACTTCAGCGGAATTTGAATTCACAATGTGCAGACGGATGAAATACCGCTAAGCGTTTTACCTGGCGTGCCATTCTTTCACCTCGCCGCCTTTATGTATGTAAGTACTGGTTTCAAATTTCGGCAGAAGCCCAGCAGGTCTGGGGGTGGATTAAGTCACTTAAATCAACCCCATTGTTCAATTGTTATTTATTTTATCGACCCTGAAAGATTGAATAGCAAAGTCGGCTTCTGTTGAATGTGAACTCAGAACGTGAAGACGGACGAAACATCACTTAGAATTTTGGCCGAAGTGCTAACGATTCTGTCAGCGAGCCTTCTGTAAGTATTAAGAATTGGAATGGAATTAGCAACTGCCTTTATGGCATAATTCTACAATTGTGTCACTGATACTTTACCAGTATTGTTATTTAATATGCGAAATAATGCATTGAATCACTATCTGTTACTCTAGCAATACTGGAAAATGTCAACTAATAAGGTCTATGTTTAAATCGAATTGGTTAGTCGTTCCTTAAGTCACAGAATATATATACCCGTTGTTGAAGACAACGGGTATATATTAACATCTAATAACTAAAACCAAATATAGCTGCACACTAAACCTTTGATCAGAATGAAATAACATGTATTAAAGAAAACAAAGAGATAGAAGGAAGCGACACGAAAATCATACACCTGTTATAGCTAGTGTCTTCTTTAAAGTCATCAGGATGGCTAATTCAATGTTTGCTTTGTAATTTGATACTGCTGTTTTTTTACCGAAAATTAATTCTCAAGAGCTTTTCACTACCAGTTGATTATCTAATAGAAAAACATTCATCACGTCTTCCATTCTCAAGAACACGCAGGTACATATTCCTACTGAGTTAAAATTGAGTTATTTCTTTGCTAAGATGTTTTTATTTTTTCTTGGTTAATAAATAAATTAATAAATCAAGCGAATAATTAAGATGGTGTAGAATGTTCAACACTGACGCGCACATGCAGACGAATACATGCATGTTCTTCAAACAACTTGCACATGCAAGTGTTACTAGTCGAAAGCTCCTCATACCGGAAGACATCAAGTGTATGGGGTCATCAGGAGCGAATGCGCGCTATTTCCGGGACTACCTCCCGACGGCATGAATACGCACCGGCCCCCTCACTGATATCAGAGCACGGTTGCTAGATCAACTGGTTATCAAATAAAGCGCAACATTCTTCTTGCCATCCCTAATCGTTTTTTCTTCTTTTTGCTTCGGACTCTCTTAACAGTGGAGAAAAGAAGTAGATAGAAGCAGAGCAATAAAAGCCTTGGTGTCATTATATATATATATATATATATATATATATATATATATATATATATATATATATATATATATTTGAAGGTTTGGAGGTGATGTACAGTCGTGTAGGTTTTTCAAATTGTTTAAACAATTTGAAAAACCTACACGACTAGGTGAAAAGCGCTTCATTTAATATGTGACATTAATAAAAATCTGTAAACGTACAAACATCCAGGTTTCTGAGTACCTTAATTTATATATATATATATATATATATATATATATATATATATATATATACACTATATAAATAATTTGAAATTATTCTTATTCGTGGTTGGAATTTAGCTGCCCTTTCCAGCATGCAAGGTGTCCTGTTAAGGTCACCTCTTTTGTGTTTAAAGTCGTACACTAATTTATATGAAAGATATATATTGAACGCACTACAGGCTCACACCCTCCAAGTTCCACTTGAATCTGTGTTAGGTGATGCAAATTTCCTACAGCACAACCACTTCTGTAACTTGTTAGTAGTTAGTAATAGTATTTAAATATATGGTGAAATAATTTTCATTCTGCACTCTTAAATTTCTTCTAAGACTTGTGTATTATTAATGTGAAATAAACTTCACTCTGTTTACATATCTATACAATGACATTCACATTCCTTGACAGGATATTTGCCAAATATAACAAATATACTTTATACACGCACTTGTACTTCTTTACTTTTATATTTGCAAGCTAAATGTTTCGCATGTTATGTAAAAGGGACAATTTTAATATACTCATAGTATTACGTTAAGGACACATCTGCGTTGTTAATAAAGTTTTTTTCAGCATTCGCATTCGTATGATTTCGAGCTCTGTCATAATGCATTGTGTCTTGGAACATTTTTTCAACTGTAGGTTTCCAGTGATCAAAGGAATTATTCGTCTACCGAATTGTTATGATATATATGTGTGCCTGACAGTGTGTCTGTGTTAATGTTTACTGGTTAAATGTATGTTTCGCGTTGCGTTCTGTTCATATCATTATTATAATTTAGCAATTGACTAACAATGATTAACTACTAAAAAGCATTAGGTGCTCGGCTAGGTACAGTCAACTAAATACATTTGAATCCACTGCCCCATGTAGGATGTGATGCATTGAATTGAGACATGTAAATAAGTATGAAGTTCAAACGTGTCATCACTATAAATGCTGTGATATTGCCATTTTAAAATCTAATGACAATACATACCGCTCTAACCGATATCAAAGCCAGGCATATATCATGTTGTCTAAAACGCAGTGTCACACCAAAATACCTGAAGTCTGTGAATTTACTAAGCGTTTCATATAACTTGATTGTTTGGCATATATGACCAACACTAAAGGGAGAAATTATTTGGATACTTTTACAATGTAATGCGTTCTACTGTCGTCTTTCGGTGAGCGGAAACCAAAAACATCCATCAATATAAGTGGAAAGGTATTACTCGCTTTTTCCTATATATCGAACCAGGAATTTCGTCTAACCAAGTGACAGAGTGATGAAAGGCATTGCTTAGTCTCAATTTGAGCATGATGCGTATGGCATTCCTGCAACTTACTGCTATTGTTTCATATATTTTGAAGCACAAACATTATTTCTGGGTGCACGATATTGAAAGCTCCAATTAGGGTGAAATGAGTATGTCATTCTCATGAAACACTGCTGCGACGATTATTGGAAAACACAGCCTCGTTTATATATATTTGAGTTTAAAGTGATATGCTATCCTGCCGTTTACCACGTTTCCTCTTCATTCGGTTTCAAATGCCGGCTAACCAGAACGGTCGTTTTGTGATAGCCGAGCAAACAATAAGCGATACGCTCTGGTAACTATTCTCGCTTGGGAAAACCGAGTATCTTATTCAGGACTGCATACTTTCTGTAGAGTATGTAATAGTAATAAAAATGATAAGGAGAACGGAGTTTTCTCACATCCAAAGTTTTATTCAACAGGTATTTACAGTATCCTTTACTGGACCAGGATACCGTAAATAACTGTTAAATAAAATTATGGATGTGAAATATCTCCGTTCTCCTTATCATTATTAATACGTTCATATACGTGTGTGTGTGTGTGTGTGTGTGTGAGTGTATTGTATTTTGAAGAATACATGTCCATGTAGATATTTTCTCTCGACAAAACCCATACTACGGTGCATATGTCTGCATGACATATATTGCATACTTAAGGACTATTTGAATGCGCCAATCATTTCATGTAGCTTGATGCCTTGGAATATGTGATTATGCCATCTTGAGATGTTGTTATGATACTTAATCTAATAATGTAAAAGTTTGTACAAAACCATTATGCTTCGGTGAGACTATATATAAAAAACAAAAGAATTGCATATCTACACCGAAGGATAAAATATTTCGTGCATATTAAAGTGGCAGTAGGTGGAAAATAGAGAGATCATACTGAAAACTTAACAAGAAAGCTCTCTCCAAAAATGAGATCAATCTGGAGAATTTGTCCAGCCACATATACCATATTAACAAATATATCCATGAAACGCACATTATATAATATCGTCTTTCATATAATTTTACAGAGAAGCGGTTGTGACCACTGGAATACATTTTATTTTCGACCGTCCGATCAAGATTTATCTGGATCTGGAAAAGAACTAACAACAACAAATTAAGCCTAATGCCGGAACGTATGTTCCAATCGGTCAACGTGTTTGAAAGGCGAGGTAGCTTTATGTTATTCCCATTAGGTGACTAATGGCATCTCGACATGTATGATCAAAAGTTTTCATTTCTGATAGAAAATAACCCTCAGTTGATATGTTCATACGATAGGGAATGGTTACTTTCTTTGAAGCGATTTCTAGTAATTGTCTCGTTAATCCCTATTTATGTAACACCTCAGTGTCCTTTTATCTTTTATTTTATATTGTTATATTGATTTCTCCCATCAGTACAACCATCACGAACGAATTTATATGGGAGGAGAAGAACAAAATCCGCCTGTGCATGCATGGTACGTTAATGTATTACCTGTGACTAGATGAAAGGTTGAGTGGATTCTGGTGAGTTTTGCTTTCAGAACGGAAAAGAAATCAATGTAATTACTCTAAGGTTTTAAATCTACTATTTTGCAGATTTTCTCGTCCTGCTTTCTCTTTTCCTTATATGAGTAAGAGAATAAACGACATTCAGAGAAATCGTGAGAGAGCGGCCAGGAGCTATCTGGCAGCTGACCACAACGCAAGTCCCCAAGATTCCACTAAATATTTTAATGTTTCTAATTAATATGCACCTATTCTTAATTTATTCCTGCCAATAGCAACCACTGAAACATTTAATGCATATTATACAATATTAGAGTATCAGGCGTTGTATTGTTCGTGTAAACGTGTAAGGTGACACATGAATACACCTCCAGGCCCTGTGTATTCCCCGGATATTTTAAACTACTTGCTGGCTCAGTATCCAATCAGCTTTGTTTTTGTTATTAGGATGATTGAATTTGCAATAATACTTTGGAGAAGATTAAGGCATTACCCATAAAATATCTATAATACTTCGAGAAAATATCCAGTATATTAAATATTTTGCTAAAAAAAATGTGGTGAGGTGGAAACTGATGTCAGATGTTTAAACCTGACATTAGGCGTCGAGAAGCGCCCAAAATTTGCAAAAGGTGGTGACAATGTTTGGTGTTCCAGCTTCAAGAAAACAACTTTGATAAAGATAGTGGTATACAAAATGAATACTAGAAATTCAAAATGTTCACTGGAGGAGGACATTGTGAACATATAAGCCTACACAAATGATCCAAGCAGACATTGCTAAAGTATGGAGAGTAGAAGATTCGTTCAACAGCTTAATAATATTGAGAGTACACATACATACACATTCACCCCTTCTCTTCTTCTCTCTAATGCAATCTTACTTATGAACCTTATATAAATACACAGACATGCAGGAAGTAAACAGACACGTTTAATTTTCAATATCGTTTATTTAATACGCAAAGCGAACAATTGAAATGTAATTTATAGGTAGGACTACATACTTTAGTATTTAGTTGACATTCACTTTGCAGGTTTTAATTGAGAAACTCTTTCTGACATTGGACTCAAGAGCTTTGTAATTATCTCTTGTGGAATTTCTGCCCACTTTTTACGCAACAATCGAAACAATTCATCTTTAGATTTAGGTTTCTGTTAAGTTTTTTGTATAGCTCTATCGAGTATGCTCCAAAGATTTTTAATTTGGTTCATGTCAGGAGATTGGCTCGGCCAAGGAAACTTTTTGATCCCATTTTCAGTCAGCTATTGTTGATTCCTTTTTGCTGTGTGGCATGGTGCCCAATCTTCCATGAATAAAAACTCATTTTTCGTTATGTTATCGTCTGAATACATAGTAGTAGTATTTCGATGTATTTTTCAGAGTTTATGGTTCCAATACATTCGATCAGCTCAGAATGGCCATTGCTGGTGATAGCTTAGCATACCATCACAGAGATACCACCATGTTTCACAGTTGGTTGGAGAGTCGTTTCAAATCAAATTCTCGATTGGGAAGCCTCCAGACCCAAACATGTCCACTGTCTGATAATAATGCAAACCTGGATTCATCTTAGAAAATCACTCTATCACAAAATGAACTGGATTTTTCAGACATCTTCTTAGCCCATTTCTTTCTTTTCATGACATTAATTAGTTGAAGGAGAGGTTTTCTTCTTGCTGCTCGTCCATAATACCCAGGCTTATGCAGATATGTAACACACGTTCTAGGACTAACTTCTAGTCGTTTTGCAATGTCAGAAGCCTTCGAACGGGGTTCATTTTCCACAATTATCTTCAAACAGCGTAGCTTCGTTTCTTCGAACCCAGGACGGCCGGGACGAGATTCTGTTGATTCTTTTCTTTGGTTTTCGAATTGCACTACAATTCTATTAACAGTAGCAACAGGAATTTGAAGATTTTCGGCAATTTTTCGCTGGCTACGACCAGTCTCAGATTGCCCAAAAATACGACCTCTTTGAAAATCTGACAGTTCTTCTGAAATGTTTTTGTGTGGTATGGTTACTCTTCGCAATTGTTTAATTTAACGGCACCTGGAATGAAAAAGAATAAATACCTTTTAAATTCTACACCGCTGAAAACTTATTAAGACATTTAGATGAGAAATTTTGAAAATTAAAAGTGTCTATTTACCTCCTACACATTCTTTTTGTGTTTCTTTCTGTGGAAGAGCGTAAGCTCGAAACGTTAAAATCATTTTCACTTCCAGAACGTTAAACTAATACATCTGTTTGTTTTCTACACCTACAGCCTTCGTCTTTTGTTTTTGTTCTTTTTTTTTGTGAATTCTCCCTATAGATATAGATATATATATATATATATATATATATATATATATATATATATATATATATATATATACACCAGTATACAATTATAAGTTTATACATACTGAAAGATAGACAGAGATTAACTAATGGGAATGGAAAATCATAGTACTGTATTATATGTGCATTTCAGAGTGCTATTAGAGCGTATACTGCAATGAAAATCATTGCTTGTACTTCCAACATTTTCCTTATTACCACCTGGGCTGAAGGTGCAAATAAATCCAGCATTTCAATATTTCAGTATTAACTCTCACCGTTTCCTTTTGACCAATTGCTTCCATCTAGAATACTATAAACCGCATAATAACAATAGTATATATCTTCAGATGTCCCTTTCCGTGCTCTTAAATCATTTGTAACTGTCAAACGTACCCTCAAGTTTAAAATTTATTTGCATTTACATTACGCCACTACCACACGGCTTACTGGAAACGTAAGGCGAGGCATTTTGAATGGTACGGATTATTAATTATCATGCTAGTTGAAACACCTGTACTCGCTTCCAAGGATGGAGACTCCTTAACATGTATGTTAAGTAGGAAACGTTCAAAAACAACGGAAATAAATTACTCGAAATTTGAAACGAGTTGAAGGAAATAGAATTTCTAAACGGAAATTAAATTTTCTCTGGGAAACAAAAATCATGACACTTTTCACAGAATATATATTAAACTGCTGTTATTGTCTTGATTCAAAAGTTTTGCAATATGTTGGTAACTTGTTTGCTTTATTCATCAAGTTTCAACAAAACTGGTTTGTTGTTATGGTAACTTGATGAATAAAACAAAACTAGTTTACACAATTTATTGTGCCACATATCGACATAGTTACTCTTACAATCTTAGGGCATAATGAAAGAGGCGGAAAGGTGATGAAACTAAAATCATCAACAACTAAACACCTACAGCTACCTAATAATAAGATAAACTTCCGCATTGCAACTAATGAGACAATTCATACGCCAGTCTGATAACAATATTGATATTAGTCTGTTTGGCGGAAACGTCTGAGATTTCCTATTATCACATTTGGCAATTGCTTTATTATTGTCAAGATTTCACGTTTCAGCCAGATTATCTCGGGTAACATATCTGGTACACGCCACTGAACTTAATTTTATAAAAAGAAGAAGATATGTAACTTTTAATTCTCTGCCGCAGCAGAGATGTTCGTATGTTTCCTACGCCAATTAACATGTTGCAGAGTCTTTTGGATTACGTCATATGAGGGTCATATGACATGCCTACACACATAACTTAGTATCGATCGCTATCTACACGCTGCAGACCTCTCATTTGCTTTCCCCGTAACCCCACCGCAAAACAGTAACACATCGTCAAGGCGACACGGTGATACGATGCTATAGCTATATTACCATTCTAAATCAGATGAGACGTTGGAAAAACATTGCAGATTTGAAGAAGAAATCAGAAAATATCTGTTAAATAATACTAAGATATACTGTGTCAACGAATGTATTGCTTTTTATTTATGCAGGGCGATATCACATCAGAAAGAAAAAAAAGTGAGACATGTTAAATAAAGAGTGAAAGGAAAAATATCGAAAACCAACATAGGTAAGTTGAGAATTCTTGGATGGGTGACAGCAGTCTTTGGCTAATTGCCACATATTTACTTAGCAAGGTTTCAGTTTCAGAAAGAATTTTTTTTTAAGAAATGTTATTGGACAATGCCAATCATCATTGCTTTCGTTTGCTGACCTGCCAAGTGGGCATTCATAAAATAACTCTCGGATGGTATAAGGAATTTATTTTGAATAGCTTGATGTCTTGCTTCGATAAATTTGATTAGATATTGAATACATAAGGAAAATAATATTTCAGAGTAAATGCTTGTGTCTAAGCTCTTGATAGAATTATTTGTACTTGACCTCGTTGTTCTTAACTTACTTCGGTTTGCTGCAGTAAATCAATAACTCAATCAACTTTGGTTATAACTATTTATTGTGTGACACTAAGGTGAACGTCTAGTGGCTGATCAGTAGCTCGATAAGAGACCGAGGAGAACCATGTGAATTGGCAGCGGACATTGTAGGAGGGAAGCTATTATTCTCGTTTAAAACTAAGATGCAACAATTACATATGGCAGGCGAAAATATAAAGCTATATTTGTTATAGGATATATTTCTTATCAGAAGGGAATTTTGAAACGAAGAAATGGCAAATGTGAGGTCAGCAATTCATTCTTTCGTTTCCTATTTCACTGCTGTTCTTTAAACTTTACTATGAAAATTTCTCATTTTCATTATTCGCATCAAATTATTCCTAGTTTTCTTCACGCACTCACACACACGCACGCACACACACACAAACACACAGACACGCACACACGCACACACACACACACACATATATATATATATATATAATTTTGTTCGTTTTTTGTAATTGTGAATTTTTTTCGCACGCACACACACACACACACACACATATATATATATATATAATTTTGTTCGTTTTTTGTAATTGTGAAATTTTTTCACCATGAATGGTTTGTGTTTTTAAACGGGATGTATTTTTTCTGATGTTATATCTGTTCCTGAATGATGTGTAAAGAAATTTTGATTTAAGCATCTTAATGAATTCTTTATACTGAAATATATGTTGAAGAAGATAAATATGTTCTTTTGAATTTATACATTTTTGCGTCGTAACTCCTTTATTATTATTTATATATATATATTAATAGTTATCGCCAAGCCAACATGGCAGTCCCAAAATTAGGACGAAAGCTGCCTTGAATTAGCTCCAAGAAGCCATCGCCTCTAGCTAGCTATGTGACACACGAAACCTGTGTCCTTTATAACCTTCGAACATGGGAGGTCAGCAACTTGCCCTTGCTGGTTTGGCATCTGCAGACTAGACTAGTTTCAGGGTGTTGCCCCTTGTCAATGCAGAGCAGCCAAGCTCCAGCCAGGCGGCGCTACTGACTGTCTGTTCGAAGGTTATTTATCTAATTTCAGTGGAATCTATCCACTGGTTTTCAGAAATAGAGTTATTAATACTTCTAAGTCTCTCTAAAGGAGACTACGGCAGCGGTACTGGAAATTAATAATTATCGCCAAGCCAAAATGGCAGTCCCAAAATTAGGACGAAAGCTGCCGTGAATTAGCTCCAAGAAGCCAAGAAGCCATCGCCTCTAGCTAGCTATGTGACACACGAAACCTGTGTCCTTTATAACCTTCGAACAGGGGAGGTCAGCAGCTTCCCCTTGCTGGTTTGGCATCTGCAGACTAGACTAGTTTCAGGGTGTTGCTCCTTGTCAATGCAGAGCAGCCAAGCTCCAGCCAGGCGGCGCTACTGACTGTCTGTTCGAAGGTTATTTATCTAATTTCAGTGGAATCTATCCACTGGTTTTCAGAAATAGAGTTATTAATACTTCTAAGTCTCTCTAAAGGAGACTACGGCAGCGGTACTGGAAATTAATAATTATCGCCAAGCCAACATGGCAGTCCCAAAATTAGGACGAAAGCTGCCGTGAATTAGCTCCAAGAAGCCATCGCCTCTAGCTAGCTATGTGACACACGAAACCTGTGTCCTTTATAACCTTCGAACAGGGGAGGTCAGCAGCTTCCCCTTACTGGTTTGGCATCTGCAGACTAGACTAGTTTCAGGGTGTTGCCCCTTGTCAATGCAGAGCAGCCAAGCTCCAGCCAGGCGGCGCTACTGACTGTCTGTTCGAAGGTTATTTATCTAATTTCAGTGGAATCTATCCACTGGTTTTCAGAAATAGAGTTATTAATATTTCTAAGTCTCTCTAAAGGCGACTACGGCAGCGGTACTGGAAATTAATAGTTATCGCCAAGCCAACATGGCAGTCACAAAATTAGGACGAAAGCTGCCGTGAATTAGCTCCAAGAAGCCATCGCCTCTAGCTAGCTATGTGACACACGAAACCTGTGTCCTTTATAACCTTCGAACAGGGGAGGTCCTTTATAACCTTCGAACACAACGAGATGCACAGTATCCTACCACTACTGGAAAGACGCACGACCCTCATGCTGAATAAATTCAATTGCTTAGTCGAGACCGAACGGTATAAACTACCTGTATCAACTTGCTATAAAACAGGTAATAATTTTACCTTTTACTTATTCTCAATGTAATTTTGGAGAGTGCAGTTCGGTTTTAACAGTTATTGTTTTCAAAGCTATAATGGAAGTGACAAAAGAGCATATTCGGTGTATTTTGCTTTATAAGTTCAATAATATATCATGGGCCCGGTTTCCCAGGTTCTATGGCGTATGTGTCCCTTCCCCCAGCTGCATGGGACACCAGTCCATCGCAGCTTTATTAAAAAAATAGGAAGAAAGAATGAGAGAAAGTTTGGGCGAAAGAGTACAACAGGGGTCGCCACCCCCCTGCCGGAGCCTCGTTGAGCTTTACGTGTGTTCGCTCGATAAACACACACAGAACCCATCTGGGAATCGAAACCGTTATCCTCCGACCGCGAAAACCGCTGCCCTAACCACTGGGCCATTACGCCTCCACAATAAAAGAATTAGTAAACTAAAAAACTTAGTTTTGTGCCATATTTATATATATAAAATTCTACAATTAGCCGTCATTTTTTAATGGCACAGGGCCAGCTAGTGTATATACAGACATTATTATTAAAGCTGCAACGTATCACGAAACATCACAAAGGAATTCTACTCAGAGTTTCACGTTCCGTTCGTCGGGCAGTGGTGTTCCAGAAAGCTGGTGATCGTGCCATCCTCCGTTTGGAGTTAAGATTCTGCAGAATGTTAATGCTACCAACATTCGGCCGCTACCAGCCTGATCCTCATTACGTAAGTCATTTCATATTATAGTAGTAGAGATTAACTGTGCTGGCAACTAACCTTTCTCAGTTTCATTTGAAACCACGTACCATCTCTTCAAATGTGTAATTCTAATATTCTATTTAAATCTTAGAAACTTAAATAAAATATTATGCGTGGAATTTCAATCTCGCCCTCTGGTCATTTCAGGTAATATATGTCTCTCATCTCACATTGTGCGTGTGTTTATGTGTTGAATGTATATCAAAATAAAAACAATATTAGCAAACTAAGAGACACGCTTTATCATACTGCTAGTATTAACATAGCACTAAATACAACCTACTTTGTAAAAGTTCTGCTTCAACTAAGAACAATATTTCAATTATATATTCACATTTAGCATGGAGATAACAAGATTCTAAAAAGTGGAGACTTATCTTAAGAAATGTTGTTGAAACTTTATGCTAGCCCCTCAGATATTTATAGAATCGATGCATAGCTTAGTGATTGTGCCATCCTCCGTTTAGAAGATAACATTGTGCAGGATGTTAATGCTGCCAACATTTGACAGCTGATCCAGATTACATAAGTCATTTTATACTTTAGTAGTTGAGAGAAATGGTGCTGACAACTACCCATTCTGAATTTTCTTCGACAGCTGTCTCTCCTCACAATGTGCAACAAAATGTAGGAGCACCTATTATATTGCTTTAAACTATCTTGCGGTTAAAAAATTTTCTATATTCTCACATCGGCTAGGAAGTGAAATCGAACCGATAAGCACCGAGGGGTATAATGAGCCATTTATTTTATCTAAAAATACTTAGGTAATAAAAACAAGTAACAGTCTTTGTATGATGTAATCCTCAATTAAGGATGTGCTATTCTATATTATTAACTCTGATATATATATATATATATACATTTCCCTTGAGTGCGGTATATTTCCTCAAACGTTAAAAAAAGGAATAATCTGCCCTGTCCACAAAGGAGGAAGCAGAGCCGATGCTGTAAACTACTGACCTATCTCTCTGACCTCACACATCAAGATGCTGGAACGCATTGTCAGAAAAAGACAGACCACGTTCCTAGTGGGAAGTGGCTTGCTTACAGACACGCAACACGGTAGACTAACGCAGCTACTACAGCACTTCGACTGGGGACTAAAACAACGGCTCAACCATTCAAATGTGGATGTGATATATTTCGACTTTGCCAAGGCCTTTGACAAAGTGTACCATTGGATGATATATCACACATTTCGTGACTTCTGTATGGCTAGTAGTGTGGGAGAATGGCTGCATGATTTCCTGAAAGGCAAAAGTCAGGCTGTCACAGCAAATGGTGCTCTCTCTGAAGTGACACCAATGTACAGTGAAGTCCTCAAGGGAACAACGCTTGGTCTCATCCATAGAATCATCCACAGTCACCAGCTACGCCGATGATACAAAAGTATCGCAGGCATTCAGGGATCTTGGGACTACATAATGACCAGAACGCAATATATAAATGGGCTGATGAGAATAATAAGCAGTTCAATGGCTGAAAATTTCAAGCACTACGCTATCGGCCCGCAAACAATCCAATTCCAGAGTTAGAGTCGGTGCGTGACCTGGGAATCAGCATGGGCAACGACGCAACTTTCAATATGCACATTGCTCAGATCGTAACAATGTGCAGGCGGGTGGCAGGTTGGATCCTTAGCTCCTTCCGGACCAGAGACAGAGACACAATGCTTCTGCTTTGAAAAACCTTTGTCCTCGGTCGTCTGGACTGCTGCTCCCAACTGTGGTCCCCTCAGAGTGTAATACTAATTGCGGAAATAGAAGTGACCCAACGCCACTACACAAAGAAGATAGACTCAGTAAAACACATGGGCTACTGGGTGAGGCTGAAAGAGCTGGAACTCTGCTCCCTCGAGAGCAGATGTGAGAGATATGCTGTGTTATACATATGGAAAATAATGGAGAGTCTACCTCCACATTTTGGAATCGAAATCTACAACAATCCCCGAACTGGGTGGCACTGCGCTACTGGTCCCATTTTCTCCATTGAGGACATACACCCAACATTTTAAGAGCTTCTGATTCAGGGATCATAAATTTTAAATCTCCTACCACAGAACGTCTGGGATCTACAAGTTGTTTACAGGTAAGTCTTCAAAAACCGTCTACACAGATTTTTTTATCTGCGATGCTGGATGAACCAACATCACGGCAAGGGGCACAAAGAAGAGAGGCAACGTCCAACACGCTACTTCACCAGAAGCAACACTGTAACAAAAAAACCAGATGCAGTGAAGGTGGTGCACCAACATGGCCTCACCCTCTGGTTGAAATCCATAAAAGATACACACCACACACACACATACACACACACACACACACACACACACACACATATATATATATATATATATATATATATATATATATATATATATATATATATATATATAATTACACACACATATATTTGTAGATAGGTAGACAGGCATGTATGCATGAATATATCGTTATATATGTATACATATATCTGTATGAGAATGTAGTAATATACGATATATACCTACACGCACACACACACACACACACACACACATACACATATATAGATAACTATATGTAAGTCAGTTGGTCGGTAGGTAGGTAGGTAGATACATAGCACGTAGGTGAGGTATACATAGGTATGCGATGTCATATTTTATGTTTATGTATGTAAGTATACATGCGTATTTAAATGTAACAGAGAGAGAGAGGTGAGGGGAGAGTATGAATTACACGTGTGTATTAAGCAGAAGAGTGAGCTCAAGACAAAGGAAGCCTAATGATAATGTGTCAGTCAATGAGAGGAGCTTGTATGTAATTAAATGCAATTGAAGATAACAGCGTACACACTCCAATGTCTCCAATGGCACCATTTAAATGCAACTTTTACCCACCTTCTTGCATTATACTGCAGTTATTTTGTCATTAATTCCATCGAATGTACAGCCACGGTAGGCGAAATATATTCTGACATGAAATGCTCAAGAATCCATAGATCATGCATTAATATTATCTATTCTAGATTCAAAGGAAATTTAGATCGGCTGAAACTTTAAATCCAGTGTGAATGCATATTTATATATTGCAGATATCTTCTCAAAAGCTATTGGAAATCTGTTTAAATGAACGTTACTATATACAACTTTAGCAACATAGGCTTCTCTGTAGTTTAACATAATCATTAACGTAGAATATTTTAAAATAAAGAAATAGTAAATGCTGACTTATATTCATAGTCTGTATTGATTTCCATATTTCATTCCTGTTAGGCTCACCAGCGGTTATTCAAATACGCATCATGACGAAGTCTTTCTTACAAGCCACTTTAAAAATGAATTTTTTTGTATGAAACACAACGGCAGTTCCGATGAA
Source organism: Octopus bimaculoides (assembly GCF_046866305.1). Taxonomy (NCBI): domain Eukaryota; kingdom Metazoa; phylum Mollusca; class Cephalopoda; order Octopoda; family Octopodidae; genus Octopus; species Octopus bimaculoides. Next base: position 17,419,912 of record NC_142933.1, read on the forward strand.
AATTGTCGGAAAAGAAACAAATAATTAAATTCCACACACACACACATATATATATATCTATATATATATATATATATATATATATATATATAATTTACAGAAAAGAACCACAGTTCCTGAACTGATCCACGAAAATCCACAGTCACATATACAAAAATTTTATAAGTAAATACACTAAAAGGAACTATAATAAAATACAAAGTAACAATTATTAAAATTTTAATAATCACTACTTTCTATTTTATTATAGTTCTTTTTAGTGTATTTACTTATTAAATTTTTCTATATGTGACAGTGGATTTCCATGGATGAGTTCAGGAACTGTGGTTCTTTTCTTTAAATTATATATTTATATATTATATACTGTGAAACTTAAAATTTAATTTTAATTTTTGATACATTAAATTAAGAGTTTTTACCTGTAAATTTGGATTTTTATCCCTAATATTATTATCATGATTATATATATATATATATTTCGTACAAGCTCCATTTATCCATGTAGTGAGAACACTACATAGAATGTACAATGAAAATGTACTCCTCAGCTGCATAATGGAATTTCATTTTAGAAAGACATTTTGAAGATGTGTGCAAAAAAACAAGAGTAAGAGAAGAAGACATACCATCTCGACTATGCTGCTGTTCAACAGACTTAGTGAATCAAACAAGAATTTAAATTTTATATAATCTAATTGGAGGGATAGTAGTAATTTCAAATTTAGAGGAAGGTAGATTAAGTAGTGATGGACAGATTTTAATCTTAAATGGGAAATCGTCAGGAGAGCTGAGGAGTACATTTTCATTGTACATTCTATGTAGTGTTCTCACTACATGAATAAATGGAGCTTGTACGAAACGTACGTACTGCTATAACCTATTGAATTTTTGTTGCTTTTCTTCAAATTTTATTCACCAAATCTTTTGATTTTGTTTTTGGTTTTTACCCTACCAAATTCTGGTGTCACAAACATTTTATGTACCACATTTAATCTTTTAATTAAATCTATATTATATATATATATATATATATATATACAGAGAGAGAGAGAGAGAAGAGAGAGAGAGAGAGAGAGAGAGAGAGAGAGAGAGAGAGAGAGAGAAAGGGAGATATAGAAATGTATATATATGGATGTAGGCATATATGTATTTTGCGTATACATTGTATTTATATCTAAGACTACGATATAACATACTCTATCTTTTTTTAGGGTGCAATAAGGTGTGCCTTGTGAAACATGTACCTCTTATTTCTAGTACCTCGAAGTATCATATTAATATTCACTCCTTGGCTCCCAATATTTTAACGTTTTATTGCTTATATTTTTCTCTATGTACAACTGATTATATTAATAGAAAAATATTCCAATAATCATCAGATGTCAATGAATACAAGAAGATGATTCTTATGTGATAAAGTGCGCTAGTTGTTAACTTGTAAATATTTTGATCACTCAACGATACCAAAGTAAATAAATCGGTGAGCGATAAATACAACTAATAGCAAAAGAACTTAAAAACGAGTAGATTAATTTTATGAGAGATATTATAGATTCACATCATACGCAGTATTAAATTATGTTTATATCCCGGATGTATTTTTATAGATTTTTACGGAACAGAGATAAGGGGAAAAAATATTTAGAATATCGTATTTCAAATAATAACATATTAAAGCAAATTATATGGGTGGAATAAAAGCTGGAAATAAGATAAAATTAATTTTGGAAAAAGGTCATCAATCAATCTGATATGGTTTTCCGAAAAATATGAAATTCAATGTTTATATCATACATATTTACTTAGATGCAGACTGTAAAATAAACTGTTTGATTTTTTTGACTGGGTGTAATTCTGCTTTGTTTATAAAACATAAGCAACGGACTTAGGCCAGCATAATCATATGCACAAACACACACACACACACACACACACACACACACATATATATATATATATATATGTGTGTGTGTGTGTGTGTGTGTGTGTGTGTGTGTGTGTGTGTGTGTGTAAATATATATATATAACATATATATATATATATATATATATATAAACACACAGATACTTATACGCATGTTTGTATTTGTATGTATGTGCATATACATATATATATGTGTGTGTGTGTGTGTGTGTGTGTGTGTGTGTGTGTGTGTTTCCCTGGGCTTAAAATATAGTAACATACTCCTTAGCAGGACTGCCACATCATATTGACAATAAACTATTTTATTCATTGCTGTTATTACATAAATCTCACTTAGAGATACCAAACTAGTTCTTTTTATAATATATTATATATATATTTATATATATATATATATATATATATATATGCGCAGATACATGTACGTATGTTTGTATGTATAATAAAAAGAAACGAAACTGGCACTCCGTCGCTTACGACGAGTCTTCCTGTTGATCCGAGTTGTGATAAACGGGAGAGGTTAGCTCTTGAAATCAACGTGCAAATGACAGAGTACTCCACTGGTAGGCGTACCTTTAACGTAGATCTGAGGGTAATCCAGCGTGACACAGAATGTAACAAGGCTGTATCTTTGCATTAGGTTTTCCCATCCGAGTTGACTGCTGCAAAGTGAAGTAAGAATTCTTGGTTACGACTTAACGCGCCGCCAAGAATCGAACTCGTGACCTTTCATTTGGGAAGGTAAACACATTAATTAATCTATACCTCTTCATTTCATATATATGTATATAAGTCGGCGAGCTGACAGAAATTTTAGCACGCCGGGTGAAATGCTCTGCCGTTACGTTCTGAGTTCAAATTCCGCCGAGGTCGACGTTGCTTTTCATCCGTTCGGGGTTGATTAAATAAGAATCATTTACGCACTGGGGTTGATGTAATCGACTTAATCCCTTTGTGTGTACTTGTTTGTCCCCTCTATCTTTAGCCCCTTGTGGGCAATAAAGAAATAAGAAACGGTAGCGTGCCGGACGAAATGCTTAGCGGTATTTCTTCTGTTGTTACGTTCTGAGATAAATTCGACTTAGGTCGACCTAGCCTTTCATCCTTTCAGGGGTCGATAAATTAAGTACCAGTTGAATACGGGGGTCGATCTAATCGACTGGCCCCTTCCCAAAAAATTTGGGCCATGTGCGTAGAGTAGAAAAATATATATGTATTTGTGTGTATGTATGTATATATGTATGTATGTATATATGAATGTATGTATGTATATATGTACATATGCTATTCAGTTTATTTCAAGATTTCTTGCCAATAGAGAAAGCCCGTTTCTAACCAAGATCCATTGGAATCTCAATATCAACAACAGGGTATGTTCTGTGTGTGTATGTATGTATGCATGTATATATATGTACATATTTGTCCGATTTGTGTTATGTACGTATACTTATGCATATAGTTACAAGTCTACACATGCTTATATATATTTAAATGATAAACTTCTTCAAGGTTTTACAGGCTTTTACAATTCGAGAAGTGGATTGGATCTGTAGTCTTCGAATTAACTTTCTCCTTCCTCATTTTGAGATACCTAATTTCTCAATTTCTCATATGTATGTATGTATGTATATGTTGTGTGGACGCCCCCAAACGAAGAAGTAGGCTCGACGAAGACATATATATAAAGAGAGGTAGTCTGATCGTGGTAGGAGTGGACTGACAGTTGAGTACCTGCCGAGTAGAGATCATCCGAAGGTGCTAGACAGCAATAGCTTGAGACATAACGGTATGTATGTATGTATGTATGTACGTATGTATGTATGTATGTATTTAATTATGTACGTATGTATGTAAGTATAATGTTCATAAGAATTTTACATCAAACTGAAAGATTACACAATCCTTTTTTTTTTTCAGTAGAGTATATATTTATTAGAAGTTGATTGTTAGATTTTATACAGGTATGCGTGTGTGTGTGTGCGCGCGTACGTGCGTGAATGCGATGTTTCCTGCGCGTGTGTACAATGTCAGTGAATTTCGACAAATCATATTAAATAAATATACCAACCCTCCGCTTCCGATGTATGTTTAACTTCTCAAGGCTGTCAATGAAGCGTTTTAAATACGTTTTGCAACGTTGCCGTTCTATTGAAAACTGCACTACAGAAAATCGCGTTGTAAGACCCACGTTACCTACTCAAAGGGATTACTGACACATTTTGCACACGAACTCGCAAAGAGAACAAGAAAATATAAAAAAATATCTCAGGCATGCGTTTTTGATTAAACTTCCACATCAACTAAATAAATGTTAAACCAATTACATAATGTCCGTTAGGCATACGGCATTTTATTTTTGGTACGTTTGTTTTTAACAAGGAAGCTACTTTTGTAAGGACCCTTGCGGTTTCAGTTTTCTTTCCTTACACAATTGCAGCACAAAGACACTCAAAATTTCAAATAATTATTTTGGAGTTGCATTTTTATAAGCATGATATTCATCCATTTCAAGAAGCTTTATATTATTAAGATTATTTGAATGAGAGTCAATGTTCTCGCAAACAATAGCAGCATCGAAAGTTTCATATCCTCAGTATATTGTTTCTGAAGAAATTCCTGCTGTAATTGTCTGAATCTCTGATAGAAATCTAGGAAGATAATTCGCCTCATTCGTTAATACGCTACCGCACAAAACTTTATAACGTAGATATTTACGATTTCCTTTCCTTCAGAGATATTAAATGTTATTTTTTTTTTTTCAGAACTCAAGAGATAGTAGCGTCTATATCATTAGTGTTCGACATGACACTTTATAGATATCATATATGCAATTCTTTCTTTAACTTATTAGTTTGACTCTGCATCGTGAATAACAGAAAATGGTGTTCTACCTATATGTTCCTTGCATTCTTTATGACGGGAAGCTGAAAAACTCCTGGGTTCGCGTAAATATTCAGTAGGATCAGTTGATTATAATTTTATTCAACATGTTCCCCTCTTAGATTCATACACTTATTGGAGCGGTCCTGCTGTTTTTGTAAGCCCTATAAAAGAATTCGGGTGGTTGTGCCTCCAGCCAGGCGTTTTGCAATATTTTTAAACCAGGAACTCTTCAGCACTCTTTCGTATGTTTGATCAATGCAATAAAGAATAAACATAGTGGATTTGAATGTTGTCGTTATCTTCTGTTTGCCAGTACTTTCAACTAATATGTGTGGTGAGGGGGTTCCTTCCCTGGCGTGTGGAATTTTGCCAACATATTTAATCGTTCTGTTGCCACAAGTTGTTTTTTTTTCTTGGGGTGGGGGGATGGTGTTTGCTTATAGTACAGTTTTTAGTTTTAATAATGGCAGTATTAATTGTTGAAGCCATTATCAATTTCAGTTAATATTTCACCGCCGGAATTAATTCCATCTGCAACTAATCACTACATCAAAGCTGAAATATGAATCTGCTACTGAATAGAAATAGCTGTAATAAGTGTTTCCCATTTGAATATATGTCGCAAATTTGTTAAAGGATGCGTTAATGACACGACGTTTACTTCTTTGTAAAGGAAAATCTATCGGCAATTGTAAAAAAAATCATTATAAACAGTTCCTGGAAGAGTAGTGAACTGTGAGATACAATGATGTATTTGATACCATACAAAACACCAGATGCTTCTAGTAACTCTGGACCAGGATGCATGGAAGTTTTCGAAACTGCTCGTATAGATTTTGTCACATGCTGAGAAATATACAGTGATTCCATCTACCATAATTTCAGGTGTTCCAGTCTGTAGTTTCCATTGACCTATGTTTGGCTATGAATAAAATGCATTTCACATGATCATTTAAGTCATTAAAATCAATTAACCACTATCTAAAGATAAGAGAACATTAAAAGAAACTAGTTTATTATCTTTTCAGCAACTCTGAATTATGCGACAAATGTTGTGAGATAACCTCTCAGTAGATAATTTTTTGAGGACGTTTACCTACTTATTTGATTGAAATATTACCGTAGAGGAAATTTTTAAAAACACAGTACAGCTATAGGGACTTTTGAAACCGATACTCAAGCATAGGCTCTTAGCAATCTCCAGTCACATTTCTGTCGTACAAACATCAAAGTATACTTCACAAATTGATATCTTTGTGATTTCATTTTCTCAGCAAAAATTTTCTGTTGCTCTTTTTTCCCTGAACAATCCGGACTCGTCAACACGAAAAGTTGTGGGGTGGCGGTGGGTGGGTTATCTAGTTTCTTCAATTCTTGATCGTAATCTATTACAAAGGAGAATATGCAGTAGTATATTTTACAGCATTTGAAGGTTCGTGAGAATTTTTTTTACATTAAAAGCGATAGATCTACAATCCACTTACATTAAATTTCCAATTAGTTTCCCACTCTTCCTATTCTTAAACTTTTATTATAAAACCTGACTGCTTTAGTTTGAATGTTCATTGAACTTAATGGAACTCTTTTGAAATCGATAATAAACTAAACACATTTCACAAATAAAAGTTAAATGGCGTCCATGTTTGCTGCGTTATTGCTGCCTTGATGAGGCCAAACCTACCCGTTTGTATTCCTTTTTATCTTCATACTGGTTTTGCTGTTGATTCATTTATTTTATTATTTTCTACTCTAGGCAAAAGGCCCGAAATTTTCCGGGAGCAGGTTAGTCGATTAGATCGGCCCCGGTACGCGACTGGTACTTAATTTATTGACCCTGAAAGGATGAAAGACAAAGTCGACATCGCCGGAATTTGAACTCAGAACATGAAGACAGACGAAATACCTATTTCGTTTTTGCCCACAAGGGGCTAAACATAGAGGGAACAAACAAGAAGAGACGAACGGATTAAGTCGATTACATCGACCCCAGTGGGTAACTGGTACTTAATTTATCGACCCCGAAAGGATGAAAGGCAAAGTCGACCTCGGCGGAATTTGAACTCAGAACGTAACGGCAGACGAAATACCGCTAAGCTTTCGCCCGGCGTGCTAACGTTCTTGCCAGCTCGCCACCATATTCATTTATTTTATTATTAAGGAAAATTTGAAGAAAATAATCACAACTTTCACGAGATTTTGTAAGCTGTTTCTCCGACTATTAAATATTTACGCGTCTTAAATGATGGTACATTTACAACATTGTTCCTTTATTTCTTACTAGTAATTGTATAAATAGATGTCGCTGTTTATGAATAATTAAAACTTTTCAGAAAGACAACGACTGCAGTAGCACTGCGGGAGCAAAACTGATCGTTGACGTTTGAGTTATTTCCCTTAACAAGACCGACTGCAGACGGAAAAAAAGTGCTTATTTTTAAATATCAATTTTGGGATCTTGTTCAAAACGAGGGCACTAGTTTTCATTTATGTTTTATGTCGTGTTTTTGGTACCGAAAGACTTTCAAACTTCGTATACTTATCTATTTTGTATTATAGAACAGAAAAAAAGTTTTTATTCGAATTTATTTCATGTAAAAAATTGTCTTATTTCGATAATTTCTACTACTCACTGACGTCTATTCAGTTGAAAACAGTTAGCGCTGTAACGGTGTGTATCGTATTAATCCCCTAACCCTAACTAGACTGTTAACCCTAACCGTAACACTAACCCTAACTCTAGAATCCGAACTCTAAAATTGTTACACACATAGATACGCACAGCGTAATTTATTATATAAACAATATATGCGTATAAATTACGATTAAACCGGATGAAATATGTCACAGGGAATAACATTTTTTATGACCGGGCAGCAGTAACTCTATTCAGCTGAATAGACGTCAGTGATTGGTTGAAATTACAGAAATACGACAACTTTAACATGAAATAACTTGCGATGTAGGTTTTTTCGTTAAGAAGACTAAGAGAAAAAGATGTTTTATATGACACATTCTACCAGTGTCCCAAGTTTCAAAGTGTTTCGTTAGTGTTTCGTTAAGAAAATACTGGTGCCCCCGTTTTGAACAAGATCCCAATTTTGAAATATAAAGATGATACTAAGAAACGTGCTATTTGCATTGGTTTTACAGGAGCTGTCACTGTAGTAGGAGAATGGTTATGGTGGAAGTAATTTCAATAAGGTTAATAGTACTAGAGAAGACCACTCGCTGCTGTATGTCAGACGTTTCTTTCAATGTTAAGCTCCCACATATTTGAAAAATGTCTTTAAGTGACTAAACTGTTTTCAATATTTGAAATTTTCACACATCGTTTGTGGATTACGCTGGATTAAGAGGAAGAAAATGCTCTTCATGGAGTTTCCCTGTATATTTATGATTATATATATATATACATATATACACGTTTTATATGTATATGCATGCTAAGTTGCGGGGAGGTAAACACACCAACATCCGTCGTCAAGCGGTGGCTAGGGACAAACATATACACACACATAGATGTGTGTGTGTGTGTGTCTGTGTGTGTGTGTGTGTGTGTGTTTGTGTGTTTGTGTGTGTGTGTGTGTGTATGTGTTTGTGTGTGTGTGTGTGTGTGTGTGTGTGTGTGACGGGCTTCCTTATTTTCCGTCTACCGAATCCACGTACAACGAACCATTTCGTTGGGAAACGATTTTCTCGCATAGCCATGCCTGCGTCTATGTGATAATATATTTGAGAATCACTGTTACACCCAACACAGGAATGTGTTTGGTTATAATTCAGATTCTATATCATCCACTCATTTTATCTCTATGAAACTTAGTCAAAATTGATTTTGGCAAATTAAATCTCTGGTAAATTATTTAACCACACCGCATCATTTCACTGTAAGGTTCATTTTAAGTTATGTCATCATCTACATGTTCCAATGTAGAGCCACGATATGTGTATTAACAGGCACATAATAGTGATAAGCATAACTGTATGGAGATTTGGATTTTCTCACCAAGACAAAACCTAAAATTCGATTAAATACTCATTTAATATGGCCATGGAACAAGGTGTATATGATGAGGGAAATAAAGGCTAAATAGCGAACGTCCGGAGAGTACAGTTAATATTTCCTGTGAAGTTAATTCATTTGTGTTTTAATTGGAATTGTTCAAGGTGTTTAAGTCAGGTATCCTAAAACTTGTTAGTATGATCGAACATTACGAACAGCGTGAATGTACATGTATATATATATACATACATACATACATATATACATGTACATATGCACATAGTATTCCCTGTATCACATTGTTTCTCTCACTCTCTTTATCTTCAAAGTAGCCTATGGTTAATTCGAGTGAACACGCCACGTGACGAATGATAAATGTTTGAGATACAGATGGTGATATTTGATCATCAGAGAAATCTTAGCGAATAACCAAGTATGTAGATACAGATTACTCACTCTAAGCATACGTATTCCTTTTTAATCTAGGAGAAATATCACTAATTCTACAGGTATAGAAAACGTAATTTAGGTAAAAAGTGATAGTCAAACAGTTGACAGATGATTAATACGTTAAATATTATTTAACTTGTTTCGTCACAATTTAAATATTTACCAACATCGATTTTTAAACAGAAGTTGAATATATTTTATACTAATTTCAATTTTTTATTTTGTATGTTATTTTGGTAGTTTGAAATTCCAAATTAAAAATATTATGATTTCCCTTTTTAATATTCTATAACATACACCGTTGAGCTTGGACCAAAATTGGAATCCAATATTCTTCAAAGTAATGACGTCGCTAGTGAAAACGGTTTTCATGTTCCTTTATTATTATTATTATTGTTATTATTATTATTATTATCACTATTATTATTATTTCATGGGACAAAACTAACACATAAGGCTTCATAGCCGAATTACATATGATGTGGCGATATGGAGTTTGGAAATATATCGCTAGAAATCCGTTGAGATGTTCTACTCAGATGGATTGTCGTCAAAGTAAAACATTCTGGTCGACGAGGTTCGATGAGATATTATATAA
>NC_142933.1:17437269-17462269 GCF_046866305.1 Octopus bimaculoides
AGTTTCTTACCACACAACCACTTCTAATTTGAATATATATATATATATATATATATATATATATACAAGTATAAATAGATTTATAGACACAGTCACACACACACACACACACACACACATATATACATATACATATAATCGTGAGTGTGTATGTGTGCGTGTTAGCACTACGTGTATACGTGGTTGTGTGTGTAAGAATAAAGAGACAGCAAGAGTAAAAGCATTTCTGTTGAAAATTAAATAGAGCCTCCTTTGAAGGAAATAAACATAACGTTATTTTCATTATATTTTTCGTCTGCTTGATAATTGAATTTTTTAATTTATTTTTAAGAATTTCCCCTAGTTTCGGTGTTATATTTGTAACCTGGTTATTGATGTCGTTTAAATTGACGTCATTTTCTTTCTTGCAATATTTCACTCAATTTTCAAGAAAACAACAAGTAACAAACCTTGTTTAAACTATATTTAGTTTGATATCATCACTCAATAAATATTTCGAGATCCGTTATAATGAATGCACATATTGTTGCTACTTTAATGATAGACTAATACGTCTTTTTACCATATGTTCAATTGTTTCCATTTGATCACGGAAAGCTCTATACGGGTAACAAAATACTTTAAATCTATTTATAATTGGATCTTTTCTTCTTTAAGCGAAGTTTTGATAGAATTGCTCTGCGATCTATTGGACTATATTAAATGAAATTGTGTACGCAAACGCATCCATGAATATGTGGGTGATGTCTCGCTATGAAGTATACAAGTTTCGACACAAGAAAATACAACCTTAGTCACCCACGAGGTTTCTCCAGTCTTCAAAGTGCTTAGAACACTCTTTTTAATCCTTGCTATCCCTAAGAGACAATCGTTTTGTAGGAGCTCTAACGGGCAATCTATTTCAGTCTTCTTCAGCCATTTGTCTATATCTTTGCTGATTGCGCATTACACAATTCAGCCGAGTAGCGTAGTGTTTATATTTTCAAATACAAATAACTTGGATAAATTTGAAGTTAGAAGAATCAAGAATGAATATCACAAGCATTTGAGTTTACATTTCATTTTATTTTTCCAACCTCATTAGATTATATACTACAAGTCATTTACTGTGATTAGTTCAACTGAATATATTCTATTCGTTTGTGATTTCAGGCCATTGTAACAAAAAAACTCTAATGCAAAATTAATGATTCAAATATATCAAACAATAGAATTTGTTTATTTTATATATATATTATGTCCTTGTTCACATTTCTCTGTGAGTTTGACTGAGCTGACTTTAAACTAAACGAAAAAAAAGCGTAATAATTGCTAGAATTCGAATTTATATTCATTATAGTCAAATTCACTTCTTCGCCGCAGAAAAGTAAAGTAATTAGCTATATTAAGTCACGCGACATTTGTATATGGCAAACGGAAATCACGTCTGATTATAACGGGCCGCAAAAGCGTGGTGTCCTTTAATTAGAACTCCACCCCCTGATAACTGCTATAGATTTTCAAAGAAAGAATATTCAAACGTGTGCCAGTGTGTGCGTAAGAGTAGGAGAGCTAAAATAAACAGAGGTCACCAAAGAGAGAAACAGGCCAACCAAGCAAAATGAAAGAGTGACAGGCAGTGTAGACATGAAGTAGTGTTTTAATGGCCAGGTTAAAAGTGTAAAGGAAAACGAAATTCGAAATCTCAAACGTCAGTTTTTCCTGCATTAAAAATCAAATTACTAATCACCGCTTGATATTCGCTCCATAACCAAAAATCAAGAAATGCATCTTTTAAAGGTATCTCTCTTCATACTCTGAACATTATGAAGTATATTCTAAAAGTACAGATAAAAAAGTAGTTTTCGTATCTTAATTAAGCTTCACCAGAAATTTATGGTAAGTAATTGGACGCTGAGACATTAAGCTATTCTCAGAGCACATTAGAGGTTTGAAATATATTCATGGCCTGGAATGAAATCTATCTCCGACAATGCTCTCCGGATATTTACCTAGATGATTAACATTTTCAAAATAATATCATTAACCGTTGTAACCCTAAAGCAAAATATATGCTCTTGATGATTCTAGTGCGTGGTCTGAGTGAAGGCATTTCCTATCATATGGAACACCAATGCCTGTCAGGAATGAAACAATCAATATCACACTTGACATCTTCCATTGTAAGGAATAACACAATCCTGCGCCATGTCAAAACAAGTCAATTTCGAAGTAAGTCCCTTTCTTCTGAGACATCAAAGTTCCGTCTGAAAGGCACCGTTCTTCCTACATTGACACATTAAATGGTTTTCACAAACGAAAAGAGATAACCCTAAATTTGAGAAGTGTAACATGCTGGTAAGCATTCAGTGAGTGAGAAAAGACTTCTATTTGATTTTAAAGTCTGGTCGAAATCAATTTCAAATTCTTATATTAGTAGATCATACAAGAGAAATAGAGAGTAACGAGTGGAGAGAGTGGGAGAGTCGGAGAGAGAGGGGTGAAAGAGGGAGAGGTAGAGAGAAACCAATGTGCAATATCTCAAGTCTTTTCAAAATTGTATCATTAATCAATGTAATAATCTCAATTTAACCTAGATTCGTTAATGTCCGCTGTGACAAATACCAGAACCAAGGGTGTTAGGATATACACAGTGCTGAGGAGAAATTATCCACACTGTCATACTAAGCCTTACAATTCACCATATATCGGAGTATGTAATTAGTTACCAAGCTAAGACGTAGGCATGATACAATGGAAGAAGCATATATTTGAATTGCAACTAGTTTTACAACTGACCACTTGTGTGCCAACGGATTGTTCGAACAGAGCTGGCCCCGTACTGCACAACAGCAATTTTACTTGCGTATATATATATATGAATATTGGATATTGTGTATTTTTATGGTGCTAAATGGACTACATTTAAATAATGCTTTGATGGATTGACAAAAACAATTATATCCATGGAATCACTTTGACTATCAAACATTCTCCTTTTCATTGGAACTTCAATGGCATATTTTATGTCCTGGAAAGCCTTAAGCTGAATAACAGGAAACTGCAATGGCTTAATGTTAAAATGCAGATAATACGGATTTTCCAACATCAGATTATTTGCTTTACTTTCACACGTCGTTCAATAATGATTTTCAGATAGCTATCTACTTCAATTTCCAAATCTAAATATTAGCAGATTAAAACGTCACGTTTAGAAAACCAATAGATTTCGGAAGATAAATATTTTCGCGTAAACGCACATGCCTTAATGGCCTAAAAACAACTGTGTAAACCTAGTAGATTTTTCCCAAAATTCTTGATCAGATATTAACTTAACATTGGTGGCATAGCATTACTAATGGATGTAGTTTGAAGATTAATTATCATTTTAGCATATCAGATTTTTAGAAACTCTGATGTGATATATCATTTTCATATTTTAGCACAATTTTTCAGTAAATGCATTTTCATTTCAATGCTGAAAGACGCTTGCACTTATGCGTATACACAAAACACACACATACATATTTTATATATATACACACAAACACACACACACACACATATATATATATATATATATATATATATATATATATATATATATATATATATATATATATATATATATATATATATGTGTGTGTGTGTGTGTGTGGGTGTGTGTATACGTATATATATATATATATATATATACATGTATGTTTATATATATATATCTATGTATATATATATATATATATATATATATATATATATATATATAAGCATATATATATACATCGGCTACAGAGTTTTCTTTTCTTTTTTTTACTCATAAAGTATTATGTGCCTCAAATACTTCCAAGTTCGAAAGGGTTTTAATCATAGAAATTGTAATTCTATTATTCTGTAAAATAATATTTAATTAGTTTAAATGTACACAAATGCAGAAAAATAATTTTTAATTCCATTAGACATTCTAAAATATTATTAAATTCCATTCAATTTTAAAAAAGTAAAATCTGACAGAACTTATGGGATAACCTGATATAATCAACGCGTACATTTTATCGAGCAGCAGTGTCTTTTAGTTTGTCATGACCTACTGATGAGTACACACTATAATGACGGCATATGTGCAAGATGATAAACTGCCAGTCTTGCTACATACAATCAATAAGAAACATTTTTTGGCAGGGCCACACCTGCAAAAGCGATGCCATGCATTGAGCAAGTATCATTTGCATTGAGTCTACGCTAGTGGAATAGCTTTTGCAGTTGATTGAACGCGATATACATATGGATGATGCTAAGATCCCTGAAGCTGTGAAGCTAAGTAAAGTGAAATGTGGAAGGTGTCGAAGAGGGCGCCTGGACGTTTGTCATAATGATGCCATCATGCGACATCTCAGTGATGCGGATGGCTTGATTGTTATGTAGACGAATCAAAGTGCAAACATTGGTGGATGACTGTAATAAATTCTGCTGTGTCAACTGGACGAAACTACAGGAAAGAAAGAATAAAATGACTTCAACAAAACTTTTACAAGTCTCTACCGGCAGTAATCTTCGTGCCTGCTCGTCTGAGAGATGCACCATCACCTTTGATCTGCAATGCGCGAATGAGCAAATTAATTGAAATTACAGATAACTTCCCATCAACATCGCATCTGTAATACGTGAGACAGTAAAGGAGAAGACGCGGAACGTGAAGATACACACAGACACAGACGCACAGAAACACACATGCACGCAAACACACACATATTGTTTTATTCTTTTCTTTCACTTGTTTCAGTCATTTGACTGTGGCCATACTGGAGTACTACATTTACTCGAACAAACTTACCCCAGGACTTATTGTTTGTAATCCTAGTACTTATTCTGTCGGTGTCTTTTGCCGAACGGCTAAGTTAAGGGGACGTAAATACACCAACATCAGTTGTCAAGCGATAGTGGGGGACAAACACAGATGCACACACACATACACACACACACACACACACACACACACACACACACACACACACACACACACACAGATATATATATACGACAGGCTTCTTTCATTTTCTGTCTACCAAATCCACTCACAAAGCATTTTAGTCAGGCCCGAGAAGACACTTGCCGAGGATGACACGCAGTGGGACTGAACCCGGAATCATGTGGCTGGTAAGCAAGTTACTTACAACACAGCCACTCCTGTGCCTATATATTAGACAAAATGAGGTAAGAAAGGCAAGGCTGTGAGAAATTTGCAGGAGACGTATAAGGAAAAAAGGTATAGATATAGTCTTATATCTGTTTCTGGGATATTATGGATATCCCTTCATCAGAGGTCTGTCCATAGTACTTACTCAGCGTTACCTGCCACTGTTTGGGTCACACTTCTTCACCCCTTCCTTTCGCATCTATTCCAATGCCTCCCCCACCCTTTCCCATGCTCTCATATTATTTTGACGAGCAACTAGCACTCCGTCATTATGTTTCACTCTTCTCACTTTTTCTCTGTTTCTCTCTCTCTCTCTCTCTCTCTCTCTCTCTCTCTCTCTCTCTCTCTCTCTCTCTCTCTCTCTCTCTATCTCTCTCTCTCTCTCTCTCTCTCTCTCTCTCTTTCATTTTTTATCTTGTTTCTTTTTCTCAATTTCTTTCTCTCATTTTTATTTCCTGTTTTCATGTTTGACATATCTCCTCATTATAATCATACACATCTCACGCCCGCATCTATCCACAAATACTACTAATAGATTCTTAAATTATCATTCACACCACAAGACACTTTCGAATGAGCAACACAGAATCCACGGCTCCATACTTTGAAATGACTAAACATTAACTACAATTGGATCTTATATAACATGTACATGAAACGTTTTTACCACATATATACACACTTTCCTCGAATAAAGGAACTGCAACTACAATATCTTTACATTTTTTTTTTACATTCATTCACTTATTACACTCTATATTCCCTATTTCCTCCTTTTCCATATTAGTTCCTTATTTCCAACTCAAATTTATACCTATATTTAACCATCTCACACCTTCTCTGATGAAGGGATGTCCAAAATATCCCAGAAACATATGTAAGACTATAACTATACCTTTTTCCTTATAAATGTCCTGGAAATGTCCTGGCTTTGTTATCTCATTTTGTCTACCATATATATATATGTCTATACACATATATGCGCATGCTAATACCAGGCCCACATTACACTCCTTACTCGTATCACTATCTAACCTAGAGTTTAACTACAGTCTGTCCACAGCGTTACCTACCAATCTTTGGATCTTCTAGATACGAATACCTCTCATATATGATATATATATATATATAATGGGGATAATATTGATGAACAATTGATTGGCATCAATTATTGTTTATTATATATCCATTGTTGTTCATCAATGTTATCTGCATTTTCTATTTTCTTTAAATTTTGATTCCTCATTAATTCTTGGTTGCCCTTGTCTTTACCTATAAATGTTAAGCATCAAATTTTTGGTCCTTTCTAAATACAGGTAGTACATCGGTAGTGTCTTGGATACTATTATCCCTTAGACAGTTATTGTAAACTCTAACTCAACTAACCTTATATATAATGATATAGAGATAGATAGATAGATAGATAGATAGATAGATAGATAGATAGATAGATAGATAGATAGATAGATAGATAGATAGATATCAGTGCGCGTATATTTCTGTGCCTCTCAACTATAATGTGTGTGTATATATGTATATATACTTTGGGTGAATGTCTTTGACTATAGCATCGAACACATGAAAGTTTTTTGAGTCGAATTGGTAATAGGAAACTGGAAGAAGCCCGTCAGATATATATATATATATATATATATATGTATATATATATATATATATATATATATATATATATATGAGTATACATTTGTCTCTCTGTGTTTGGTCCCCCGCCACAGCTTGACAAACGATAACTTACATCATTTATATCTGAGGGATATCTGTCCTCATCTTGTTTGTTTTTAACACAACGTTTCGGTTGATATACCTTCCGGGCTTCAACAGGTGTCTTGGGGAAATTTCGAACCTAGGCTCTCTTTCCTAACATATTTTTCGATGTTGTTGTTATTATTATTATTATTATTATTATTATTATTATTATTATTATTATTATTATTATTATCATCATTATTATTATTATATTTATTATTATTAGTGAGGTTACTGCCTGGAATCGAACTCGGAATATTGGGTTTAGTAGCCCGCGCTTTTAACTACAACGCCATATGCGTAATAGGGCATATGGCGTAGTGATTAAGAGCGCGGACTACTAGCCCCAAGATTCCGAGTTCGATTCCAGGCATTGAACTGAATATCAATGATAATAATAATAATAATAATAATAATATATATATATATATATATATATATATATATATATATATATATATATATATATATATATATATGGCACACACACACACACACACACATATATATATTAAAACATGTATTCATAAATCCTATTAATTAAATATTTCGAAGCCAATATTTACTTTTTTATTTCTAAACCAGAACGAAATTCAAGCTGGCTTGGATTTGCACAAAAGATCCTTAGCCGCCTCCATACAATGTGCCTTGAACCGAAATTCTCAGTTTTCCCATAAAAACATGCACAGAAGGCTACATAAATACACACATCTCAGATATACTGAGTGTCTTCCTATATTTCGATAGTCGATAATTAGTAAAATGACAGAATATTATAATAAAACAGATTATCCGTTCGTGAAAATACCTTTATTCATAATACTAAAACAAACGCTAAGCTGTTAGACATATTTGGCTTACAACCAAATATGAATTCTATTTCCCGAATGGGCGGCGTGTTCTACCCTTGAGTAATGTGCTTCATTTCAAGTGGTTTCAAATTTATTCAGTTGCGTATAAATACCAGATTAATATATTTTGTCAGTGCATTTTCACGACAAAACTTTTAAATTTATATTATACGTATTACAGATATAAAGATATTTATCACCACTTTATGCCGCTTACATAAACATGATAATACTTTTCATGCTCTACAGAGAGATGATAAAACACAGCTGCTGCCATAATATGTAATAAACAAAATCTCACTCTATACATAATTTATCGTTCCCTAATTAGTAATTAACTCGAGATATAAATTACTTCTTCTCATGTCCCTTAGGGTAATACGAACACCCAGGTTGAGTTTCAGACATTCTACTTGACAGCCAAAACTAACAAAATTACTTTACCACTATTTAAGCATTTATCACATGCGGGTGTATTTTCAAATATAACTACATAATCTTATTTGTGAATCTGTGCTAACAGCATTTCACATTCAATCAATTCTAGAATGTCCGCTATTAATGTAATCACAGCATTATAAGAAGCAATAGAAAGAGAGTAGACTAAACAGTAAAATGAAACAATCAGATTATTATTGTAATCAACATCATTGTTTCTACGTTCTGATCGCATTTATTTCATTTTCATTTCATTGACTTTTAGTACGGTTTCATTAACAATAAAAATATCCCCAAAAGAAGTCTAAACGGATAGTTTAATCAATAACGGCTGCAAACCATACTTCTATTGTTCAATAAGAAACGAAACAACGTCACTCATCCAATTGAAATTCTCACTCCCACATGCATCTACAACAAAAAGTATGTCTCTGCGTGATTTTATTGTGTGTGTGTGTATGTGTGTGTGTGAATAAATTTCTATACAAACTTGCATCGTCACTATCAGTAATATCTTGTCTCACAGAAACATTTTAAAGAAACATGTGTATAAAAATACCCAGGACTCCTTCAGAATGTCGTCGGACGTCAAGATAAGCTGTTTTGATAATATTTGGCCTCCTCACTGTTATTATAAACAGACCGAAAACTGGTTGTCCCGATGTAGAATTCAGTAAACAAACATCTAGAATGGACTAAGAGGAGCAGGATGATACATGAGGACGGAAAGTTTCACTGAAAAGGTCACAGATGTGTGACGAATGATTTCCAAGCATCTATTAATTTGTACGAATAGTAAACTGTGTAGATTTCATTTAGTATACGTACTTGAAACTGCATTACATTAAAATTTCTATGTGTATAACATTCAAATTTTTTAAACAAACGTGAAACAGCTCTTGGTGTAATACTTTGTCTCAGAATATTATCTGGGATTAGGGATTAAAAGAGACAGGAGGCATTTGCGACCCAGTGTAATCAGCAGACATATGTGTCATATTCCGAATTCATTTACATTGCTGCCTACAACCCACCAAATCCATTTTGGGGGTCCCTGCTCAATAACACGATTTCTGATTTTATATTTGTCAATTTGTTTTATTTGTAACTAATCGCGACAGAAGCAGTATTACTACCTAAAAGTAATAATTACCCCCCCACACACACACACACGCACACACGCACTTAAGAGTGGATCTTTTGTTAGAACACAGAATACTGCTATAGACACCATGAGAGAACCTTCAAACTGGTTTTATGCTGCATACAAATACTCTTGTTTACATCGCTAGCGTGAGACAATCTCCGGCATAGCCACTACCAAGCCTACCAGTTCACGTGATCTCTGCCCTCTTGGCTGTGTCAATAATAAACAGGTGGCTACTAGAAGTAGCAGCTACTACGCTGCTAGCAATATAAATATAAATAAGTGTGCTTATATACAACACGAAACCATAAGAGAGGTCCATGTGGTAATAATCAAAGTATTCTGTGTCCTAAAACGGCATTATTCACGTCGTTCATTTCACCGATCTTTTGATGCTGTTGTCTTGATGAGAATTACATACCAAAGATTTATATTTAAAGTGTGACCGATGATTTTTAATGTGTACATCTTATGGACAATATGTTTTTTTTCCTTTGCAATTTCCGTCGATGATGCTAATGATGATGATGCTGATGGTGGTGGTGGTGGTGGCAGTGACGGCGGCAGTGGTAGTGGTGGCGGCGGTGGTGGTGGTGGCGGCGGTGGTGGTGGTGGTGATGGTGGTGGTGGTGGTGGTTTTTGTGGCGGCGGCGGCGGCGGCGGCGGTGGCGGCGGCGGCGGCAGTGGCGGTGGCGGCGGCGGCGGTGGCGGCGGTGGTGGTGGTGGTGGAGGGAATGTGGAAGCGCCATTGAGTGACGTCGTGCTTGCTGATTTGGCTACGTGCCAAGAAGTCTTCGAAATGGTTGTCAGGAGAACAGAGGTTTGCTCATCAAAAGGTTGCCGGACTAATTATATTTGATAAGAAAATAACTAATTTTCCTACGTTTGAACATCATCTTATTCGAAATAGTCACCTTACGCAACATTACACCAGTCCCAGCATTCCTGCCGATTTTGGAATCCCACCTGGTGGTCGTTTGCGTAAGCGAGTCGAGAACCTTCTGCGATTCGTTCGTGATCCCGACAACGATCTTAAAACGGCGTTCTTTGAATTGTATTTTCATGTTGGGAAAGAGATTGCAGTTCGCAGTTGCAAAATCTGGTGAATACGGCTGTGGAAGCGATACTATGTTGTTTTGGCGAATGAAGAGAGCTCGGTGAAGAATCCAATTCTTCGCTCTCCTCCGATCTGATCGCTTTTGTCGAATATCATCCCTCAAACATTTCGCAGCGGTCTGGCCCTGGAGGATGAATTCTCGATGCACGTTATCGCGTATGTCGAAAAGAAAATGTTTAGCAATCTCTTGATTGAACTTCTGCTGTTTTGTTAGCCTTTAAAATGCCTGCGACCCATTGCCGAATATCCGTAATCTTGCCGAAGCGTACTCAATGTCTTTATAGCAGACTTTCCGAGCTTAACGCAAAACTTTCTGTTCCCACTGTATACTACAGTATACACGTGATGGAAAACACGCAAATTTCACAAATTTCGAAGGAAAGATAGCAATGTCCCTCAGCATAATGCCTCATGAAGAACACTACTAGCTCTCACTGCGCACGCAACCATGTGCTGCCCTCTGTTGGCCCGCTATACAACTAGTCCAGGAACTTTTTGATACCACCTCGTAAATGCGTTACCATCTTCATAACGATAATCAGACTTTGTGGCACACTAGAAATGAAACTTTTCTTCAAATATCTGGAATGGACGCGTGTCACACTTCCATATAAAATCCAGGTCTTAATACTCATCATATATAATTGGTCTACGACTTATAAAGCTGAATGAGTGGAATTTGCTAGGACCATTGAATATACCATTGAATATCTAATGTGTGATATGATATGCAATTGTTGGAGAGTAGTATTACGCAATACCAACATGAAAGTTACATCCAGGAGACTTCCGAAATGTGAAAGGAATTTCGATTGTTGTACAACAGAGGATATTGAACAAGGTTCTGGATAAAATATACAATGCAAACGGCAGTCAGCTTGGCTTCGTTGGAGAATAGTGAAGACTTAGATGCTAGACATTTGGTCACACCTACCATCTGAACCCCTTAGTTACAAAACAGAAGGAAACAGGAGAAAAGCTCAACATTGCCGGCATCACTGCTTCATCAATAAGAAGTACAATACCGCTAACTGCAGGAAAATAAACAGAGCAAGGAAAATTAGCGGTGGTAGTAACGTCAATATGGCCATCATTGCTAAACACCACCACCACAACAACAACAACCATGTTTTACTGGGATCTATTTGTTCATATTTTGCTGTGTATTGTTTGTGTTATTAGTTGTTGTCTATTTCATTAAATATTGTTATTGCTCACTTCCATGTTACCTGCACATTTTTCTTCTTTTCTTTTGAATTTTGCCTTCATCACTGATATATTGGACTCTTTTAAACAATGACTGAGATCATTCACATCACCACCGCAATTATCATCACCATCATCATTGTCGTCATTATGATCAATATAATAATAATTATCATCGTTATTATTATATTTAAGCGGCAAGCTAGCAGTATACTTAGCACAATGACCGAAATCTTAGCTGCATTTCTTTTAGCCCTTGGCATTCTTAGCTCAAGTCCCCATCTTTCATCTGTTGAAATTAATGAGCTCGTCACTCAAAATCACTGGCCGTGTAACAAAAGATGAAATAATTGGCATTAGCACGTGATACTATATTAGTGATGTGTCATATTTTTGTAATATTATGACATGTGATTAGATAGGAATTTAGCTTTCACTCATATATATTTCATTTGCCTAACACGAAATACATCGCCTACGCTCACATATTTCAAATATCATTGCTATATATTTCCGTTTGTAACATACTTTTATGGAGAAACGCAAACAATGAAGTATCGCCATCTTTATTTCAGTACTTTAAAATATACGTACATATATGTTCATATGAATATATATATATATATATATATATATATATATATATATATATATATATATATATATATATATATATATATATATATATATAGGCATATATATTTGTCTAAATAAACAAACGGCAAATAGTTTATTACAAAAACGGTATGAATTTCATGCATTCATATGTATATTGCAAGATCTGTATTTCAAATTTGAACTTTGCTATTATTTCATTCTTTCAATATTAAGCTTCTGTTTTTGCAAAATCCATTATTCTGGGATAAAAGGAAATAGGATTTGAATGTTTACGACACTCTCTAGAAATCCATTGTGTCTATGTCCATTATGTGTTTATGCACAGTGAATAAATGCACTGTTATATACAATACATCAACAGAAAATACTAAGACGTGATTTCGAAAGGAAATTCAATAAAGAAAAATCACATAAAGTTTCATACATATTGAAAAGCAGGTATGTATGTATTCATATGTATATATATATATATATATATATATATATATATATATATATATATATATATATATATAGGACATTATATGGATTTATATATGTGTATATATATATGTATGTATATATGTATATATAAATCTCTGTGTGTGTGAATGTATATACAAGTACATGTATATGTATATTTGTATATATATATATATATATATATATATATATATATATATATATATATGCATATAGAATTATGGGATGCATATAATATAACCGAACTAATAAATGTACACACTGACGCAGACATGTCCCTGTCTCTCTCTCCACCTTCTTTCTCTCTTTCTCTCTCTCTCTCTCTCTCTCTCTCTCTCTCTCTCTCTCTCTCTATATATATATATATATATATATATATATATATATATGTATTTGTGTGTGTGTGTGTGTGTGTGTGTGTGTGTTTGTGTGTGTGCGTGCGTTTGTATATGTATGTGTATTTGTGTGTGCGTAAAAATGCACATATATATACATATATATATATATATATATATATACAGACGCATACTGATATATTTGCATATAGTAATACACAATTACACGCATACATACCTGTGCACATAAATATATACCTACATACATACATGTACATGAGGAAAATATTTTGCACGAGCCATGTATTTACATAGTAGTTTATTACCAAAATCCTAACTTTAATAACGTCGACTTTTAACATTTACTTTACAGAAGCGTAAATAAGCCATAAAAACACCTGAAATGGTATATGGAAGGCATTATATTATGGAATTGAATTCATGTAGAAATTTCAGCGTTCAGCATGTGTTTTCGTAAATGCTTTCAAAGGCAATCTACGTGACGGACATGACCATGAGCCAAGTAATCACTCGGCTGAGAATATTTTCCTTTTCGTTGAAACTTAAGCTCATTTTCGCAATCTTACGCAGAATATTTCTACAATAAAACTTTCGAATAGATTCCATAGAACATTAGGTTGCAGAGAAAAACTGCAATATCTCCACGTAGTAAATCAAGTTATTTAGTCCGAATGATTCTGTATGTTTTTTTTGTGTTTTTTTTTTTAAAGTAGAACATATATGCATATATCTATTTAGCTATTCGTGATTTCGAAACAGACGATATACAATAAACTAGCAAAAGTGTGGCTAATATTCTAAATTTATGCTGTTTGTTAAAATCATTTTCCTTACCTAATCCACATAGAACGTTTACCTCAAATTTCGAGATTGTCGTAAACATACAAAATCTTATTACCGTTTTTCCCAAATGATGGAAGTTACCTAAGAAAGAAGCTAGACTGCGACAATGATAAATGAAGTTCAAATTTAACAGTAAATTGTAGCCAGCTCTCCCCTCTAATAACACTTTTACGTCTAAAAAGAGAACGCTTACATTTGATGATAGATGTTGTTGTCGTTGTTGTTGGCACTCCGTCGCTTACGACGTCGAGGGTTCCAGTTGATCCGATCAAAGGAACAGCCTGCTCATGAAATTAACGTGCAAGTGGCTCAGCACACCACTGATACGTGTACGCTTAACGTAGTTCGCGGGGATATTCATTGTGACACGGTGTGACAAGGCTGACCCCTTCAATTACAGGCACAACAGAAACAGGAAGTAAGACTGAGAGAAAGTTGTGGTGGACGAGTACAGCAGGGTTCGCCACCATCTCTTGCCGGAGCCTCGTGGTGCTTTAGGTGTTTCCGCTCAATATACACTCACAACGCCCGGTCTTGGAATCGAAACCGCGATACTATGACCGCGAGTCCGCTGCCCTAACCACTGGGCCATTGCGCCTCCAATGATAGATGTAATATCCAAATAAATCAAGAAGTATATTTCCCGTCAGACCTATTATAACTCATGCAATATCAATGGCTTAACTAGATATAGTATGTACAAATATTACAGCGGAATGGTCAAGGTTGTAATGGCGTTGGTGATAAGCGTGCTGGATGAACCGAATAATATTTGATCCCGACTGAATATTACAATATTCTCACTACGATCCTCCATAAGTTATATATACTTGACAACGAGGTATAAATCTACAAACTGCGAACAACAGAACAAGACTAATAGATCCGTCACTGCACTGTGCAATATTACAGTTTTCATTAATAATCTTACCTCATTAGCATTTTTGTACTTCTCCATTTAGATTAAATTATTTTACGTAAATGTTTTTTTTTTCTCTCGCCATGGAATTAAATTATTCATATTCCAAATTTCATCTGCTTATCTCGAATCAACTTTCAATTATAATTACTGAAATTCACACTTTATACCTCACAACATACAACAAACATATTACAAACTTATCGCTCGTAACATTTCGCGGTAAACCTCAAATTCACACAGATAATACGAAAGCTATTGTTATACCTGCAGCAAATTTAATTTAAAGACTGTAATATTGGAAGGTTAACACCATATAATCTCAGATAATTTGACTCTAATGAGTTAAAAGAATTTGAAAAAAAATATTCATTAGATGCTACGCTTTGCTATTTCCTATATTTCAGTTTCTTTATTTCTAATCCTGTGGATTTCGCACTCCGATGACACTTGTCTTCTAAAAAAAGATTGTCAAGATTGCAGTATTCTGAAATATAGGTATAACAGAGGAAATAGAGAGAAAAATGTTAGTATTCGATGAATTGCTATGTATAACAATCACGTTTGAAAACACGTATCTTTGTAAGTAAAATACGTAAAGCGTTCGTTCTTTACTACGGAAATCAAAGCAAGATTTGGCTCTTCATCTATATGTGCTACTTTTTTCGTTTTTGTTGTTGTTGCAACTCATGCAATTCCTCTTCCCACTTCTTTTTATTGATAGCTTTTTTTTTTTTTACGTCATTAATTTTTGACTTTCTGAAGTGTATGTGAGCAAAGAAGCATCCACTGAAAGAAAACTAGAAAGTAGTGGGCTTACATGAAATATAGCTGAAAAAATATAAGCACCTTGGCATCGACAAATAGGATGATTGAAAAAATAGTTCAAAAATATCATTTATAAGCCTAAAACGTAACACAGATTCTGAAGAGTATTTAATTTCAATGCTAAAATATTAATTTTTTTTTCGTTGACAAAATAAATGTTGTCGTTACCGCGAAAGAGGAAGAAATTATTTACACCAAGATAATTCGAAGCTTATAAGATGTGTTGTCGGACTAAATATAACAGTAGTCACTCTTGTGAGTTTCCTGGAGTTAGCTGGTCATAGTGTGTCGCTGCTGCCACCGTTCTTTCTTGGTTCTTCTATACTTTTTCACTTCACGAACTTATTCTCCTATGCCTTTGTTCGACCTGAAGATATATTAGCAAATAGTTTAATAAATTGATGCGTTGTGGAAATGGATTCAAAACTACCAAGTAGTCTTACCCATTGGCATATTTATGACCGGTTGCATTCAATTATTATTCTAAACTCACTACTAATCACATATTGTTACACTGGAGTAATCACGTTATACTAAACCTTTAACTATTTATGTTAGAGATCAGTAATCATAGTTCCAATGCAAAAAAGACAGTTAACTCATTACATCGTAACTAGACATTAATCATCTCTTTTTTTCTGCATAAAATGGCTGTAACAGATCATAGCGTGCTTTTTTTCCGTTTGTTTGTGTCTTGTAATTTAGAAACAATTATGGTTGGTCACGAAAGTCCAAAATCGTATAATTTCATGAAATATACATGACACTATTATTTCTTTTACGATGTTTCATTTTTTCAAATACATGCACAGCAGTAATAGAATCGTCGCCTATCAGAATTTACATCATTAAACTCTGTGGCTATTGACTTGCATATGGTCGTGATAATATAAATTATTTCTATTACTTTTAGACACCAGCACGTCACGATCGCTTCAGAAAAAATAATTATTATCTAGTGGCCAGGCATTCAACGGAAGATGTAATTTATACAACCATAGTTATGTATTTGATATTGCCAACCTGCAATCGTGTTGCTAATATTTACTAATATTCCTAAATAATATTCTACATTAAGTCTACTTAAGTAGCTTGTGAAAATGTCTATATCTTACGTATTGCTACGTAAGCTCAAATAGGCTTTCAGTGTAAGAGTACATGAAATAAATATGCGGGGAGGAGGATATTTTGGATGAAGATATTGTTATATCTGTGCAATTGGGAATATGCTTAATCAGTGTGGTAGCTTGGGAGTCTCTTCTAACACCGACTCTCTTTCCCTAATACTTCCTTATTGCTAAAGAAGAGCTATTTGGAAGACCGTCTTATATATATTAGGTTTTCCGGAAAGTTCGCAGCGATTTTTAGCTAATTTTTTCACGATTCATTGAACACACCTGAAACGTAATACTGTCAAAACGTTGGCGTTGCTTGAAGCGGTAGTGCTTCTCTTCCTTATTCCTAAAAAGGAATTTATCTTTCTTTTTGGTTACCCTTTTTTGACATTTGAAATGGATAACCAAAAATTTCTTATTCGCATAGTAATGCTTTTCTATTTAAAGAAAAAGAAAAACTGCTGCAAAGACTTGCAGAATGATTTGTGAAGTTTATGGTAATGATGCTGTAGGTGAATCAACTGTTCGAAGTCGGTTTGCAAAATTTAAAGCTGAAGAGTTTAGCTAGAAATATGTCAGCTGCAGTGGAAGACATTCAAAAATGGATGAAGGTGTTTTGAAGGCAAAAATGGAAGAAAACTCAAATATCACGAAAAGTTTCAGAGGTGTTAGAAGTTTCTAAAAGTACGGCTCATGAACACCTAGTGAAGCTAGATTACATTTCTCGCTATAATGTATGGGTCTCTCAGAAACTCTCAGAAAAGAAATACTCGGACCGGTATTTCGTACGTGATATGCTTTCGAAATGGAATGAAAGTATGCCTTTTTTAAAACTAATCTTCACTGGCGATGACATTGGATTGCATACAAAACGTATTGCGAAATAGACCCTGGAGTTGACGTAAGGATACTCCAAAACAGCAACTGAAGTCGAATATCCATGCCAAAAAAGCTATGATGGGACTGAACCCGGAACCATGTGGTTGGTAATCATGCTACTTACCACACAGTCACTCCTACGCCTATATATATATATATATCTATATATATATATCTATATATATATATATATATATCTATATATATATATATATATATATATATATATATATATATATATATATATATATATATATATATATATATATATATATATATATATATATATATATATATATATATATATATATATATATATATATATATATATATATATATATATATATATATATATATATATATATATATATATATATATATATATATATATATATATATATATATATATATATATATATATATATATATATATATATATAAATACACATCTATGTGCGTGTGTGTAAATGTATATGTATATTTGTGTGGATTTGTAGTAGCAGCTCTCAATATTTTTGTTTTGTGGGGGGACTTACATACCTTTAGCTACATGGGTACGTGGAACAAATCCATTTCATAGTATTTTCGAGTCCAGAGTGGAAGGATAAGTAGACAATTTCAAGAGCGGTTGTAGGTCTTTAGGCTTCTATTGGTCAACTGAGGTCTCATGTTACTAAAGTTATCAAAGCGACGCTAGGTTCGGCAAGACGTTGGCGCCACTGTGACAGCAGGCTTCGAGATGGCATATCCAGTCACATCAGTTCATGAATTGGGTACCGCATATGATGTGGTGGGATGTTGGCAGCTGTCAGCAACTCAGACATCATTCAGTTAAGTATGAACCAGTTAACAGCTCTATGCGATGATACAGAATTACATTTGAGGGTAGTGAATCAACACGGGAAGGTTGTAGGGCAACTGGCTACAGGGAATAAAAACTGCATACGTGTGTGTTCCTCACGTAGTATGAATAAAATTGTTGATACTTCTTGTTGATAGTGCGTATTAGTTGGGCATATATAATTTCACCCTGCAATCCTGAGCACTACAAGAATCAAATGGGGTCCTGTCAAGAGCATTCCACCTGATGTTGTGGCAGTCATTTTGATGATCATTTACTTTCTAGTATATATGGGGCAGGGATATGGGCATTTTCCTATCCATGTACCTGAAGGAGTGAGCGCGCAATGTATACCTTCCGTTAAAGACACTGTCTTCCATGTATGTGCTCGCGGGTGATTGTCAGCCGATGGTGTTTGAATGAAAGGGACCGTCATTTACAGGCTGGCGTGTCCATTTGAAATACATGTGCTTGCCCTTATTGTAGCGTGCGATGTTTGAAAACTTCCACTCTGTCTCCGAATGTTTGATGAGTTGGATGTGTCGTATGCGCGTACAAAACATTGAGTCACGTTGATTAAACTCAAATGGTTGTTACATATATACACACACGTATATATACATACATATATATACATACATATATATACATATAAACATGTTTGAGCGTGCGTGTGAGTGTGCGTCTGTGTGTGTTTGTCAGTCTGTGTGTGTATGTGTGTGTGTGTGTGTATATACAAATCATAGTAATTTCAGTAGATGACCAAATGATACATTCGGTAATATACTTAACTTTCAGCTCTTTCATACGAAGAAGAGAAATAACTGCAGAGAAGCATTGTACAATTATTAATCTTACTTTAAACAATAGAAAAAATTGTATTCGACTGAACTTTAATATTAGAAATTTATGGATGAAAATAAGAAATTATATTATAATAATTAGCTTTCAACTCTGTTGATTTCAAAATGTTGGCATATTACAAGTCAATATACTTTTCATACCTAATGGCATCAAAGAAAGAATGAAACCAGAGAAAATAGAAACGTTTAAATTATGAAGATTTGTAGGCTAAGAATTTACATCTCGTCTACAACGATTGAAGTATAAATTGAAAATATTAATTGATTTCTAGTGCATCTAATCTAATTTGATTTGATAGAACACAATATTACATATTTAGTATGAAGACAGTCTATCAATTACTCTCATATTCATTCCCAGAGAATTTCAGATATTTGATGAATATTAAATATTACAAAATTGATTTTGGAAATAATAGAGAAACATTAATAGTGACATTAATAGTAAAATTTGTGTTCAACATTTATTCACACTTGTTTTCTATGATTCAACTAGATATCGAAAATAACTTTATCAATATTATATGGCCTCGGGCGTTGAGATTCTAGAAACAGTAATCAGTCAGTGACAATGCCAAATTCGCTTCTCTACATTTATACACACTGACTACATATATCGCTGCTTACACTCTAGAGCGTTTCGTCCTTCCAACATCTATCAACACCTTATCTATCACCACCATCAGGAAGATTGATTCACTAATGTATCTTTAAAAAAATTCCTATATGAATATTCGAATTTTCTATGTGATGGTCATTATACCCTTATAACATAATTTCAACTTAATTCTTAATACAACAGGAAATCAAAATCTCGTCTTGTATTTAAGTAAAAAAAAAACATATCGTAAAGGAGTTTTCTATTTGCAAGGGATGTGATACAAAATTTATATCGGAAACATATTTTTCGATCGCCTAAACATTTGAAGTATTACACGTAATAAGTATTATAAGTCCAGACTGAAATCCGGCAGGTGTTGAATCTCGATTCACGTTTCACACTTTCCTAAATATACTCTCTCTTTTACTCTTTTACTTGTTTCACTCATTTGACTGTGGCCATGCTAGAGCACCGACTTTAGTCGAGCAAATCGACCCCAGGACTTATTCTTTAGAAGCCTAGTACTTATTCTGTCGGTCTCTTTTGCCGAACCGCTAAGTTACATGGACGTAAACACACCAGCATCAGTTGTAAAGCGATGTCGGGCGGACAAACACAGACACACAAACATATATACGACGGGCTTCTTTCAGTTTTCCGTCTACCAAATCCACTCGCAAGGATTTGGTTGGCCCCAGACTATAGTAGAAGACAGTTAGCCAAGGTGGCACGCAGTGGGAATGAACCCAGAACCACGTGGTTGGTAAGCAAGCTACTTACCACACACTCACTCCTGCGCCTATGTAAAAATAAATAAAGATACTTACTCCATACGATAAAGAATTTATCATAAATAGGAATGAGGTGACTCACAATGTTCACTTTGCTGATTCTAACCGTCATAAAAACGTTCACATTGTTTACAACGCTATTAGCCGCATAAGTACTCTTGGTATGCCCACCATTGATGATAAGTGTTTCGGATTAAAAGACGTCGCGAGACAGAATGATTTAGTTGAAATCCCCAAGGATAGGAGTTCAATTCTCACAATAGGTGGACCATTCAGTCTTTTCACAAGACATTTCACTTCAAATCGCTTCTGTCCATGCACGAGCAGCAACTAGTTATTAAATCTGCAGTAGAATGGCTGAAACTACGTTGCGCAGCAATGGTGACAGTCACATTGTTTTTAAAAAAAAGAGTTACGATATCTGCTGGGTTGATAAAGCTCTGCTTGATAGGGATTATATTAGCAATAAACGGTAGCAGCAACTTATGGATTTTCAGTTGACAAGATAAGGCGTAAAAACTTTCATGAGATACACTATGAACAGTGGTAATATGAGAACACTCCTCAATTTCAGAACTA
Source organism: Octopus bimaculoides (assembly GCF_046866305.1). Lineage (NCBI taxonomy): Eukaryota > Metazoa > Mollusca > Cephalopoda > Octopoda > Octopodidae > Octopus > Octopus bimaculoides. The sequence continues at coordinate 17,458,664 of NC_142933.1, forward strand.
TGTTTTCACAAATAATCTCTGAAACAGCTGACAGGGTACTATACACCACAATAGCGACTCCTGAATCATGTTTTATGTTGGATCTCTGCATCTCTGTTCTGTAAAGTAATATGTATAAGCGTTGAGGGTTTTACTTCCTATGTTACCTTACTGAAATAAAAGAATGCAATTTGAATGCAGGAAATCGTAAAGTTGCTCCTGTTTCGTATTATGTTTTCGTTGCCCCTGGATATTCTATGTTCATTTTAGTTGCTGCTTCTATTGTTGTTACTGCTGCTTTAGTTGTTGCTAATACTTTTGCTGTTGAAATCGTGGCTGTTACTGTTGCTGACATTGTATTGTAGTTCGTATATATCAGATTGGGGCATTAACAGTAGTGAATACCTTCTGATGTGGCCAGAAAAAACATTATTAAACATAGCGACTTGCACTGAGGTATATTGAAGTTCAATTTCCTAGCAATTGAAGCTGAGATAAGGATATATTTGGTTCGCTTATGTATGAAAAACTTCTTTGATTAATGATTTTGCTACGGTTATTTTTAGCTCTACCTTGTTTCTAATTATGAAGATATATGGCCATAAGCGTTCTTCTTGGAATCAACTTGAATTTAGCTAAGTACAGTTATTATCTGTAAAGCTGAACAAACCATATCTTATTATGCAGAATCCATCATGTGTTTGTGTATATCTGTATATATCTGTAATACAGGTATATTCTTATATATATCAAACTAATGCTGAGAGTGAACTGTCACGCTGTTCTTATGTTCATATTATAATCTTTATATCATCAACGTCCTTATGATTAAAACTTCATTGCTATTAAAGATTCCGATCTCGTTATCTATTGCTGTTATGGGTTAAAACTATAAAAGCGTCCATTTTTTTTTACTGCTGAAGAAACAAACAAAACATGACCACTATTTCGCCTTCCAGTATAAATTTGACTGGCAGAGATTTCTCTACATTATATTGTTATCACCGTAATAATGATAGTAATAATAATAATAATAATAATAATAATAATAATAATAATAATAATAATAATAATAGTAATAATAATAATAATAATAATAATAATAATAATAATAATAATAATAATAATAATAATAATAATAAATAGTGTTAATACAGCAAGTTTGGTCAGCTACACGTGTTATTGGTGTTGGACTGCTCATATCAGAGATAGAATAAATTGTTATTGCATTTAAATATTCTTTATTTGAACATTAAATTAAATTCAATACATAAAAACTTACAGAGTTTTCCCATAAAACTATTTCTGGAATGAAGCCGCATAAGATACTATTCTATGTTATAATGGATGCAATAAAAATGATTTCAAATGATGGTCGGTAATTTTGAAGAGAAGAGGCAAGTCGATTATACCATCATTATTACTTGACCTGTACTTGTTTTATCGATCACGAAAGGATGAAAGTCGAGTTGGACTAGGTGGAATTTGAACTTAGAACGGAAATTCGCTAGAAAAATGTGATAAGCGTTTTGTCCGAACTGGTGAAATAATATACTTCCTCGCTTCCAATTCAGACACAAATTTGACAGCAATTGCCTCAAATTCTTTGTCCAGTGGGACGGAAGTTTTCTTTTCTTTTATCTTTTTCTTTTTATTTTTGTTCACTCTGGGCCCATAACTCTCTGCTTTAGTTTGAACATGGGTACTCTTAACGCAAATTGAGAGATAGATCACCGTCCATAGATTAGTTTAGATGAATTCGCTATTGGGTGATCTAAGTTTACTCTTCCATCACACCTTTAACGGCATGATATTCTCGATTTTTCTTTTCTCTGCTGTTTTATGTTGTCAACGCCATTGTTATGTGTTGTGGTACAGGTGAAATCGGTGGAACTGTCTGGCAAGTTGGTACTAGGTACTGTATTAGCTGTCACTACTGTAGCCATTACAGAAGCCGTTGTTATTACGCTTAGATTTTGAAATCACAATAAGAGTAGACAGATGATGCTGAGAGAAATACTTTTTTGTAGTCGCTTTTACAACTGCCATACATTCCCACCAACTGCTTTTGATGTTTTAAAATATTAAATTCGTAAAATACCTTGAGAAAGCAACATTTACATCCGGGTCAACATGGATGTATAGCTAGAGCACTGAACATCGAGTTATTGAGCCTGAGAAGCCCTTTCATGTGGAAGCATGGTGCATAAAAACACGCATATTTATATCACTGGCAGACAAGCATCGTCTGCAACGAGCACGGGAACAACAAGGTCCCGTGATTTCGATGTGCTCCTTCTCTTCAGTAACAAATGATATCATATGATCTGGGGGTTCCGGCACTCTTATCAGAAAATTTTCGTCTGGTGGTAATATAAATAATGCAATATTCTACAGTCTGACAATACTTCCACGTTAAATTGGATGCACAAAATCGAGAAGAAGAAGAAGAAGAAGAAGGAGACGACGACGACAACGACGATGATGATGATATGAGGCTTTGCTATGAGCTTTGACTGATTTCTAATTCAAAAATTGCATTACAATGCTATAATGTTATTGTGATGGATTCTATATATAATTGTAAATTTGTATGTATATCTGTCATAATCTATGATAGCGTGGCCTTTCCTTAAAATGCAATGCTTCTATAAAAAGCTCTGCATTTTTCACTTTTCCATTCGGTCTGTGTACAAATGGTAAGGAATGGCCAAATGTAAATGTCATCTGTTTCCATAAAATTTCTTTGAATGAAATACACTTCTCATAAAAAGAATGTAAATGTGATTTGAGCAAGTAGATAAGATCTTGGATTTTCCTAATGATGACGTTTAAATTCAAATGAATTGCAAGATTTTTATTGCCTGGCTTTTTTATCAATATTCATGGTTGTGAACTAGTCATTGGAATACTTAGTTACTGCAGCAGCAAGTGATATATTTAGCTTGGATTTTAGCCATTAAAAGCTTTGAAAGTGCGGCTGCATAAGGTACAGCTCTTACCCAGAAGAAGGAACACTTTGAGACATTTCAATATTTCAATGACAATGAGACAATGTTTTCTTAGGTGTTTCCTAATGTATCTAATGTTTGACAAGAGATATTAACCGTGACAAGATGTAAGTAAAGAGAGGTGAGCAATAAGTGCAACGCATTTCAGAGCCGGTTGTGAAACATTTGGTAGGATGGGAAAAAAATTTTTTAAATAAAACGTAGGAATATTTCTAAATAATGGCATCACTACAAAGAACATTGTATCTATTGTGAAATTAAAAAAAAAGATTTCCCAAAGGAAAATCATTAGTATTCCAATTACATCTAAAGAATCGTTGTGTTAATTATTGATTAACACAACGTTGTGTTAATTATTGAAAGTAGAAACCAAACTGAAGGTCACAAAACATCTGTGCAATGCAGTGGTACTTGTTGACACTAACTCACTAGTTGTCAGACTTTATCTTTAGCTCATGTACTTGATTTGAACCTAACTTAACTGTGTACCTCACATGAAAATAACACTGAAAAGAAGAAATATAGTTTATTAAACTTCTCAATGTTTTTTTGTTTTCTATAATTCCAGCTGTGTCACTTCAAAACAAAGATATTACAGCAGCTATACAACTTACCT
>NC_142933.1:17467269-17484769 GCF_046866305.1 Octopus bimaculoides
TTCAAAACTCGAACTCAGTAATGATAGATCGAGTTTGAGTAACGTTTGATATTGAATCTTTGCCAACGCATATATGTCCGTATGTACGTGTGAATGTTGGAATACATACATCTATATGTTTATATACACATGCACACACATATATAAACTCTCTTTTACTCTTTTACTTGTTTCAGGTATTTGACTGCGGCCATGCTGGAGCACCGCCTTTAGTCGAGCATCTCTGTGTATATATATATATATATATATATATATATATATAAGTGTGTGTGTGTATCTGTGTGTGTGTATCTGTGTGTGTGTATCTGTGCGTGTATATATATATATATATATATATATATATATATATATATATATATATATATATATATATATATATATATATATATATATATATATATATATATATATATATATATATATATATATATATATATATATATATATATATATATATATATATATATATATATATATATATATATATATATATATATATATATATATATATATATACCTTAGTAGTTACCCTTAGTAATTAAAGAATTATAATTTTTTATAAATATATTTATCATTATTTGATACTAAAATATACGGTTTATCACTATATATTACTTCTCTTAATATTTTACATGTTTGCCGACTGCATATTATATCGTTTTTATACTTACTTCTCTAAACATACTACCTGTCTCGCTCTATAAGTATTATACCGACACTGTTTTTACTTTGCTAAAGATTTTCTACTATTTGAAAATAATATGTTTTCTTGTTTTTTATATTATTCATTTGGTTCTTTATAGATTATTTTTAATAGATAACTTATTTAACACTAAATTATTTAGAAGTTACAGTTTCATTTCTACATAATATTAGAACTTCGATTTGAATAGTGTTGATATATTTTCGATTATTTGTGATTGATAATATTTTATTAATAATTAGTCTTTATTGTTTATAATATCGTTAAAGGTTTTTTTATTAAAACTTTGTATATATATATAAAGTTTAATCTTTTATTCTTAATAATTCTTTTCTTTCCTAATTTTTTCATTCATAATTTTTTCATTCATATTTTTATTCTTACGTTTGTAGAAATAAATATTCTTGTATTGTTCTATTATTCAATTGATTTTTAATGATAATTAAATAAACGTTTTTAGTTTTAAATAGTGTAGCTTTCACTATTACACCGGTTAAATATGTATTAATTTTATCTTCATTATTATTTTAAACATAAACTTCGTTCAAATTGTATTTAAATCAAAGATAATTTAAAACAATGATAATTTATGTAAGATGTTTTTTCTATATAATATACATGTTATTATAATGGATGAAGGGAGGATTATTGAATGGTTATTATTTTGATATTTTGATATTTTTAATAATTTTTGTATCTTTATAAAATAAGTATTTTATATTAATTCATTTGGTACTTATTGTTGGTTGAGATATATATATCTAATTATTGTTCTACTTACGATTGAAGATTAGCTATATTTTTGAATAGAATTTATTTTCGATAATTTCAATTGATTTTAATCGATTTAAATTTCCTTTCAATTTGAAAATTAGTTATGAAACACGTGTAATCATTTTATTATATCTATCTTATGATATTTACTCTGCTTTATATTATACTCATTTATTGTGCTTTTAAATGTTAATTTTTCTATATGTGATAGTGGAGTTTCATCGATGAGTTCTTGAAACTTGGTTATTTTCCCTAAAACTATATATTTTATATATATTTCATCTATAAAGCTCAATTTAATTTTAATTTTTTATAAATTGATTTTAATTGAGTTTTTACCTGTAATTTTGGATTTTGTCCCTATTATTATTATATATATATATATATATATATATATATATATATATATATATATATATATATACATACATACATACATACATACACATATATTTATATATATATATATATTATATATATATATATATATATATATATATATATATATATATATATATATATATATATGTATGTATGCATATATATACACACATATATAAAAGATAATATTTCAATTAGGTGTTAATGTACCACCTACGGGATAGTAAATATCCAGGGAGCTTATTGAATATCCTGTAGGCCACGGATTACAAATATCGATCATAAGTAGAATTTTCAAATACATATAAAGGTTAGGTTAATGTGTCCTAATAAATCTGATTTATATATACTTAGCAAGATAATTTTAGGTAAATATATACAGATCTTGAAAAATAAGATCAAACTACAATCATGGTCAAACACCTACATTACAATTGAATGGTTTTCAAAGATAAATAATAATTATAAACGAATTCCTACAAATAGATATTGATAATTATTACTCTAGTATAAACTTTACTATCTTAAATAGCGCTTTGCTATTTTCTAAAAAAATATACAGAGCCCGTAAATCAGTTATAAATTTCGATAATAAATTAAGGGCAGGAAAGATGCCCCTAACCGTTTCTATATATCTATGGGAGGGGCAGATGCCGCGCAAATAACTGACAAAGTGGGAATATATTTATTGAATAATATGCAAGATGAATTCCCAGAGCTCAAAGGGGAACTATGTAGAGACGATTCATTCGTTGTAGTTAAGATTACATCTAATAGACGCGTAGAACTTATAAAGAAACGATTATTTAAATTTCCTAAAAGATTTGCAGTATCAATAATTATAGAAAAAGAATATTATTCAATTAACTATTTAAATTGGAACACTAATTTATCATCTGAAATATATGAGCCATAAATTAAACCTAATTCTAAATTAAAATATATTAATTATCAAATCAATCACCCAACTTCAATTAAAAAAGCATTAGTACATATTATTAGTAATATTTATGTTTTAATGAAGATATATTTAGTAGACATAAAGACCAATATAATTTTGCTTTCAGTAAAGCAGGATATAAGAATAAAATACAATATATTAAGGTTAATAATATTATAAATAAAATTAGCAAATTTGATGGCTATCGGACGCTGCCGAAGGGAAATAACCCTGAAACTCGAGTCCGTTCGTGCTACAGATCACGATGAGAGGGATAACTTCCCTTGGCAAAACAAACAGGACACAGAAGTGTGTCGATAAGCCAGCTGGAGGAGATGTCCTCCTGGGGCTAAAAGCAACAGTAACATCCACCCCTAGGGGTCAGCCACATTTAAGTGGCAATATACTTCACTATATATATATATATATATATATATATATATATATATATATATATATATATATATATATATATATAGACAGAGAGAGAGGGGGGAGAGACAGATAGACAGATAAACAGATATGCGGACAGATAGAGAAGTAGTCAGTCAGACAGACAGACAGGCAGACAGACAGACAGGCAGATAGACACACAGACAGACAGACAGACAGACAGACAGACAGATAGAGAGAGAGAGAGAGAGAGAGAGAGAGAGAGAGAGATACATATGCACAATGTTTGCTGGTCAGTGTATCTCAAATGAAAAGACATGTTTATGAAACATATAACCGTGAATTTATTTCTATAAAATTCTAAATAATTTCAATATTATGAGAGCACTGCTCGGAGAACTATCAGAATCGTTAGCATACCAGGATAAATAAGTACATGCTGAGTACTGGAGTCGTTGGAATTGATTTTTTCCCACGGTTGAGATTGCTAGCCTAGAGCTAAAATTTTAAAACCAAATTAGTTTGGGGCTTAAATATATCTGTACATGAGATCAGCACACGAGTGGCAAATCGTTGTAGAATGGTTTTCACTACTTCCACGTGTAACCATTTTTGATGGAAAATATAATTTTGCACGTAATTTTCTGGTAAAAGAGTAGGTGCGACAAATCCCAGGCTGCACTGTTGAATGAATAGTGATAATTCCGCCTTTGTCAATAATATATTTGATTGTATATGTTCATACAATCAAATCGATTGAAATAGATCATATGATTAATTAATACTAATTAGAATATTAATACACTTCAAACAGATTTCATTTAGTGCGAATCTAGATTTTAGATAAACTATACATCAAGCAAATTTCGTGTTTTCCGTACAAAAAGTTAAGAGAATAAATACAACATAGCAATAGTCTTATTTGGTATTGCGATGATTACTTTTAATATTGTTAGTTTCTGTTGTAATTAATATATATATATTATACTAGCTGATATTTTTAGTTAATTGACAGTTCAATTAGAAACAAGTACATTTTAAATATCGTTTTTTAAAGCTATATTTTTATGCATATGAATAATATATCACAATAAAAAGAGATGATACATGATACGTGAAACATCAAAGCACGATATATCTTGGGCTTGGCAGTAGTTTGTTTTCTCAACCTCCCGGAGTCAAGTTATACATCAACATAAAGTACGTGTGAAACAAACTTCTTAAGATTGTTGGATCGTTCATATACATTGGGAGTGCAGTGTATAATGATGGAGCGTTAATTTCAGAAATATCTTTAAGTATTCAAAAGGCAGGATGTTTTGATTCTCAGGTCTGAGCCCAAACGCATACCAGTAATGAAACAGAAATATCCCGTTATAATTATTTTGTGTCATCTCCTCTTCTATACTCTTCTATACTCTTCTATACTCTTGGACATGTTACAAGCATCACTTGAGGGTGAATAGGTATGCAAAACACAAAATTTAATAATATAATATATTATTTATACACTAAAATTTTCTTCGGATTACTGGAACGATCTCATCAAAACTTCTTACGCTGTATTCTGAAAACAAAATGGAAATCATTCAACCTGACTCTGAGATTCTTGTTGCATTTGACGGTATTTGTTGATTCAGATTATAATTTTGAAAACTTTCGCAGTGCTCTGGATATATTGTTCATATGGTCATCGAGCGTACACTTAAGTAAATATATTATGGGGAACTTGTTCAGTGAAAAAGGAAATAACGTAAGCCACACTTCGGTTTCAATCTTGCATCAAAGGAGAAGTTAAAGGTTGAAATTGATACAAAAAGAAGCCTGAAAGCCTGAAAGTCTCACAGGGGATTGCTGTATTTAGATTTCACAATATAGGATGGAGTGAAAACCTTTTAGCAAAATAGGGAAATACAAGTAAATATTATGAGGAAAATACGAAAAGGAAACACAGGAAAAGAATATGAACGTAATGGAACTTTTTGTACATTTCTGCATTTTGTAGGTTTGACTAAAATCTCACATAAGAGACAACGACTGCGCCAACGTACCTATCATTCCAATTTAACAATGCTACACATGCCACTGGCAAATCTAAAGTAGGTGTAAAAGCATTTCAAGGTTCTTCGGGTTCAGTCACCACATTCAATTTTAGCTGCACCAATATTATTGTGCAATTCATGTGGACGTTTGTTTAACAGTGTCACTGCTCTGAGCATACTACACCAGTACTGAGCGACGTACATCTCATTCTCTCAGTCTCACTTGCATTTAAACTAACAACGGATTATAACAAATATAGTTGGCATCAATGCTGGCGATTTGGGATAAGATTTCGTTACAATTTATTTGATGCAAATTCCTTAATCATGTATTGTAACCATGTAATTATACATTATTCAAGCTTATTCTTCATGAAACGGCTAATGAAATTATTTTAATAATGATATATCGGAAACATGTATGCTTTTCTACATTGTCTACTATAAATGTAAATAATATATACATTATCTAATGACATTTATAGAAAGGAACAAAATAAATCGAATAGATTTAACATGTAGCTGAACCTACCGAAATGGAATGATTTACTAATGTGTATTAACTTATTATTTGGTCCGGTCCACATGAGCATAACATCTGATGAACTGTGTATTCGTGAAATTGGCTTAAAATTTGGGCACAAGGCCAGCAATCTCAAAAGAGGGGGCAAATCGATTGCAACGACCCCAGTGCTCAAGTGGTACTTATTTTATCAGCGCCGAAAGAATGAAAGGCAAAGTTGACTTTGGTGGTGTTTGAACTCAGATCATGAAGATCTGATTCTGCCAGCTTACTGCCTTAAGTCCAAAACTAATTTTGTCCGTAAACCAGTGTGTTCGATTTAAAACAGCCCGGACAGTATACAAGACGTCATCTAGTATTGTTTAACACTGCGTCAATTTTTATCAAATAGATCTCGGGTCAAATGACTTCCGTTATAAATATTAAATACCTCTGTTGTCAGATTATTATATTTAGGAGTATGTTAACCAATGTTTTTCTTAATGAGTGGCTTCTCAAAGTGGAAGTTAAATTGCCACATTTAGATGAGTTTAATTGGTTTCTCGCTTGCCGTCAAGAAATCGTTTATCTCTGTAACAAGCATGACAATGACATATTTCTAAACGCCAGTACTCGTACTGTTTCAAGCACATACTCTGGGATTGCATATAATGTTGTAAGCAGCGGAAGCAGTATAAGTTAGATTACTGTCCTCTAGGCCTGAAGTTTTGAGGTAGAATTCTCCCGAGCGATTGCATATCTAAATGAAATACCCGCTTCCTATCAAGAGAAACTACTCAAAGAAAATTTTAGTGTACAGATATTATGTTATATTATTAAAGTTTGTGTTTTGTATACATATTTACCCTCATATATACTGGTGTAACATTCTATGATTTGCGAAGGGGTCGTAACTTCATTCTACAGTTAATCATGTTAAAATATGATCCAATATGATATTTATATTTAAATTTCTTTGAGTATTTGTAATTACATTTTATAATAATAGTAATACATTTTTTATATATATATATGATATTTTTTGTATATATATGTGGTATTTTTATACATCCTTACATCGTTACATCCTTTAACATTTTTTAATAATGATGGAATTTTTTATATAATTATATATTCCCAAGGTTTTTAAATAAGTTTACCTGTTATAGAACCAATTATCTAATTTTTTGGCCGTTAATCCTTGGTTTTCAGTCAATAGCAAATGTGTAGCTCTTTGTCGGATGGATTCTGAATTTGCTTTAATTGTAGATTCATTGTTGAATCGTTTTATCATGATCACGTTAGCAGTTTGCTAGGATGATTTATTATGTGGCTTCTATTTTATATAAAAGTAACCTACATTTTTAGGGCTTAAATTGGTTTTTATATCCTTCTCTTACTTGGTCGTTACATCCCTTTCGAAATTTTAAAATGTTACTATTTATTATACAAAGCGCAGTAATATATAAATTTGACTAAATTGTGGATATTCTGTTCCCCGAGTACCCTTAATGCTCATTTAGATCTCATTGTGACCTCCTTTGTTGTCCATTTTAGTCCCCTTTTAACTGATACTAATAAAATAGTTTGTGTTACCCCTGCCCTCCCTATTTCTGGGCATATACCACTATCTTACTGATATCTTCTTAGATTTGTTCCTTTATGTAGTCATAGCGAATTTATAACCATAGTAAATTAGGACGTTCAGAGAGTATCTGACATTAAATATGTTCAGCAACTAGAACTTAACTGTCCATTCTCAGTGGTTTTAATTCTTAGTAGACGTAACAATACTGGCTGCATTAGATTTTTTTGATGTTGATAAGAAGGTAGATAAATGTAGCTATATTACCATCTCATGACCCGCATTGTTGTTCTCTTCTGCCACTCCAAATTACAGTTGGAATATTTTCTCCCTAAGTTAATTCTGCTACAATAAAAGCAACGGGGATGCAATTCTTTTATTCTCTAGTTCTGATGAGAAATTTGATAAAAAAATCATAATGGAGTATCCTGTATGTTGAAAACCTATATGGTCATATGCGTCCGGGGAAGGCGGTTGTGTTTCAAATTGATGTAAAGCTTGCATTGTTCGATTAAATGAAGCTACCTGAAACGGCCGTAATGCACGTATACTGTGAAGTCCTTGATGCTAATTTGCTGTGTATATATATGTATATACATATATATATGTATATACATACATACATATACACATATATATATATATATATATATATATATATATATATATATATATATATATATATATATATATATATATATATATATATATATATATATATATATATATATATATATATATAGTATTTGACAATTAATATATGTTATTATTTAAATGATCTACACAAATTGTAATTGAGCGTTTGGAATCTAAATAAAAGGTTGGTAAACGCTAAATCTTTCGAAACATCCGAAGATTTCTCATATTTAATCATATGATTGCAGTAATATTTGCGGACAATTAATCTGAGTAACTTATAGAGCAAGAACGCAATCACAATTATCATTCTTATGCCGAAGACATATTCTTGATTAATGAAATTTTGTGAAATATCGTAAAGATTATTTACGAAATAACCTTTAAATAACCATTTGTTAATTCATTAAGTTGATGTATAATGCAAACGAGAGGAATTAATCTCAAAATATCGTAATTATTTATAGGAAATTCCTTGTGTTCAACATGAAGTAATTATTTGAGTAATAAGAAGGTGGACATTTATTCATAAATATCTTCTTACTCCAAGCAATCAGAAATGGACAGATTACTACGTTTGAAACAGGTGGTCTTAACCCTGCTACCAATAAGATGTATAGCAAATATAATTAATTCTGATTTTAGAAAATATATGTCACGAACCAGAATGTGGAGTTAATTAGCATGTCTTTCTTCAACACCCCAGGATACTTATTATTATAGCCGTCAAAATTGTCATCTAAACTACGAAACAACTAGAAAACTTTGACGTTATGGAATTGCCTTTGTCATATGATTAGAAGAGAATAAAACGAAAGCATATGGAACAAGTACACACGGACACACACACATACAGACACAAATGTATGCATGCATGCATACACACACATATATAAATACATACCTACATACATACACTGGGGCCCTGGGATATGTAACATACTGCCTAAATAACAATGTTGAGAAATTAGGCTTCTCAAAATTAGAAAGGAGGAAGCTAATTCGAAGACTACAGATCCAAACCATCATTGGAATTGTAAATATCTGTAAAACTTTCCACAAGTTTATCATTTAAATATATATATATATATATATATATATATATATATATATATATATATATATATATATGAACATGTCTAGAAATGCAATTATATGCATAATAATACATACATAGAGCAAACGTACAAATATGCACGTATGCGCACATGCATACGTACATACGGTACATACCAACAAAGATACCCTGTTGTCGATGTTGAAATTCCTGTGAAGGAGCCCTGAATCTAAGTTAGAAACCGGATATTTCTCTATTGCCAAGAAATCTTGAAATAAAACTGAACAATGACATACATACATGCATACACATTACTGACAACTACTAACGTAACACCTATTGATACAAACAGCTTTAGTATATTTTAATTAATATATATATATATATATATATATATATATATATATATATATATATATATATATATATGCATATATGTATGTATGTGTGTATATGTGTGTGTGTATATATATACATGTATATATATATACATGTTACATATATATTTATATATATATATATATATATGTATGTATGTATGTATGTATGTATGTGTGTGTGTCTGTGTATAGATAGATAGATAGATAGATAGATAGATAGATAGATAGATAGATAGATAGATAGATAGATAGATAGATAGATAGATATAGTGTCAACATCCTATCTTGATGGTACCATACTTCGCATAAATGTTGGTTTGTTTGCTTACGATGTACTGAAGGAAATGGAAGGACCAATGTAACGTGCTTTCGCTGAAGAGTGAATATTTCTGCACTATATTTATTATCACTTTGTATTCCTTTTAGTTATGATAGAACGGAAACGAATATTACACCTTTGCTTTTTATGAAACCAATAGGTTCGGATAATTTATGGAGAACCAACGCGCCATTATTGGTATTAAATATGTAACGATGTTGCCTTCAATTTGATCCCATGATCTGCGAAAATCGAAAACAAATCTGCTCTTACATCTTACATCATGTAGTCTCATTTAATTATACACTAGTATCGTGTTTTCATTTCCACAATATCATCAACAGTCAACTTTCTAAATCTCTTTACATTAAACACTTATCCTAATTTAACTAGCTTTTGTATATCTAAAAAATTCCGCTCCGTGTTCCAAGAAGTTTTAAACACGAAGTGTTTTATTCTTTATTTGATATATTTACATAATTACCAATTCGTTCCAGTATGTTCTGCAAACTTTGGCAAATCAATTATTCTCTGCTCAGGGAATTTTCTGTCTTTACTGGCGAAAGCACATCAAGATGATCTTTTACATCTTTTTCCCCATTATTTTGTTCCCCATTTTCGGGTTTATCCTAAACTCACAAAATTCAACCTGCTTCGTCAGAAGTTCGCATCGAAACACTTCGAGAGGTCGAGAGCGCATGTGAAAGGAACTGAATGAAGTTAGCTTCTTATCAGAATTCTTAAAATTTAGTATCGACAAAAACCGAACAGACAGTTTGGCCAAACCAATAAATTGGAAAATCTAAATAATAGGAACACATTGGAACATGAATACGATTAGTTCCAGCCGACCGGGCTTACAACAAAATCAACGTATCATTATAAGAAATTAGGAAAGTGCATAGCAAACAGAATCGTTAGTACGCCGAATAAAATCCTTAACAGCGTTTCTTCCGGCTTCACCTTTTATCGTTTAAGCATCGATGATTTGCATACAAGACATGTATTGGGGTCGAGCAAATCGACTAGCCACACCCACAAAAATTTCAGAATTTCTTCCTATAGCGAAAAGGAACATTAGCATTTAAGGCTAACTCTAAGTAGCAAAACAATAATTGATCCTTTCTACATTATATCATGATGTCCAAATCAATATGAGTGATGTTTGTTCTCTCGTTCCTGTTCGACATTGAATATATTTGCACATAAAGAAGGCAAACAACTCAGATTCTTCCTCCAATATGTTACCACTATATTTCCGTTAATGTAAACACATCTACAACGATTTACAAACGAACGAAATTCTTCCAATTTAATTCTACTAATTAATATTACATACAGCCCCAACAAACTAGTTCTTAATGATTTTTTTTTCAGACAAGCGTGTGTACATATGTGTACGTAAGTGTGTAAATATATGTGTATAGATAGATAGATAGATAGATAGATAGATAGATAGATAGATAGATAGATAGATAGATAGATAGATAGAGATAGACAGATAGATAGATAGATAGATAGATAGATAGATAGATAGATAGATAGATAGATAAATAGATAGGTATGCATGTATGCATATATATATATATATATATATATATATATATATATATATATATATATATATATATATATATATATATATATTAACACACTCACAAACATAACCATACATACACATACACACACATATATATTAATGTGTGCGCGTCTCTCTGTCTCTGTGTGTGTGTATTTGTGTGTGCAAACTAAAATTAAATCAATAGTAGAACAAGGACAGTGAAAAAATAACAGTATTGAGCAAGTTAATTAGCTAAAACATTACAATTACCAAGCAGAAATGGCATCGACTTATAATACCAATACATATATATTTGTGTGTGTATATGTATGTATGTATGTATGTTCGACCGTGTGTCTGCACGTGCGCGCATGTGTATGCATGTGAGTGCGTATAATTATGCATATATACATGTGTGTGCGTGTTTGGATCCATGTATGTATTTATGTAGAAATATTCATACATGTATAAAACCTATGCAAGTAATGATAATTTAGTTGCTAGGGGAGCATTATATCAGGGGACAGATTTTACAATTTGCGTTAGGTTTTACATAAATGAGGGAGGGGGTGGGAGAAAGTCAGAGAAAGGAAAAAATAGATATAAGTATGCATTATATCGAAAATATCTAAATACAACATCCAGTTAGCGTCAGTCAAGGAACCCTTCGAGCCGGTGATTCCCTGAACATGAAGGATTCAAGTTCTTGCGTGGCAGCTGTTCTCACGTCTTCAAGTACAGAGTTAAGGCAGGTTCATTCACCTTTAATGTGTCCTTGCCACCGTCACCCATCTGATCAGAAATTCATTCGTACATTGGACTTTACATTGCGCTATAACTTCCCTTTCCAAGTTGAAATTAAAGAATGTCCACTCGGAAGAAGAAGTTATCAGGCTCGTCCACCAGAGCCACCATACAAAGGACACCACCTCCCTTACTGGGTTGAAGATGGGTGGTGCTGCGCTTCTTACATTCGACTCGCCCGATAGTCGGATTCGCCCTATAAGCCACACCAGCTGTTCCACATAATTCCATAGAAAATAATGCCCGAAGACTACTCGAAAACATGCAGTACGGTTTAGTCACCCATCATACAGTCTCCAAATTTCGCATAAGACCAACAGTTTTGAGAAGAGTGGAACAAATCGATCGCATCGGCCTTAATATTTCATTGGAGCATCGGTGGAGAGTTGGCAGAATCGTTATAACGCCGGTTACAATATTTAGCGAGTTTTCATCCGTTTTACAATCTGAGCTCAAATTCCGCCGAGGTCGACTTTGCCGTTAATCGTTTCGGCATCGATAAAATAATAATCTGTTAACTGAATGTCGATGAAGTAGACTTACCCACCAACCCTTAAAATTGCTGGCCCTATGCCAAAAGTTTGAAACCAATATTTATTAAGTACATACTTTATCCATTCCGAAAATATTTAAAAAGAAAAGCCTAGATCTCAGAGGAACTTGAAAGAAGAAAAGTACGAGCTGGAAGAAATTCCACTAATTTTATTCAGCATGCTAACGATTCTATCATCTTGCTGCCTTAGTAATAATAAATTTTCTAATATAGGCACAATGTTTGATAATTTGGGGGCGGGATGGGCACTTGATTACATCGGCACCCAATTCTCAACTTGGTATTTATTTTACCGACTTCGAAAGGACGAATGGCAGAGTCGACTTCGGTGGAATTTGAATACAGACCGTGATGACGGACGAAATGCCCCTGAGCGTTTTGTCCGGCGTGCTAACGATTCTTCTATCTGTCCTCCTTATATAACAATTGTAATAATCATAATTTTCTTTTAAAATCATACAAATAAGAACAACAGATGCTGATGATAATGATGATAATGAAGAGGAGGAGGAGGTGGAGGAGGAGGAGGAGGAGGAGGAGGAGGAGGAGGATGGAGAGGGGGAAAGGAGGAGGAGTTATTCGACAACGAAGATGATAACGATGAGGAATTCGACGATCACCACGACGATGGCAGTCGTCGTAGCATTAAAGAAAGGAAGAAGTATAACTCGATTTGTTCCGCGTATTGTAAATGTTAGCCCAATTTGATTACATATACCGATGGTGAGAATATAATATAACAAGTATTGATATTGATCTTAGGATTTTATACTTATTTATGTATCTATTTTGTTTATGCATTAATTTATTGGTTTCAAAAAAATATCAATTTGATTATTGATACAATGATTTTTTTGCTCGCATAACATTAAGGAAATCGAATCGACTTTCCAAGTCAGAGTGGAATGATTATACATGTTTTTATAATAGCATTACATATGTCTGTATATATGTCTCATGTAAGTACGTGTGTTTGTATGTATACACACACACACACACACACACACACACACACACACACATGCATACACACACGCACACACACACACACACACATATATATATATATATATTTATATATATATATATATATATATATATATATATATATATATATATATATATATATATATATATATATAAGTGTAAGTAATTATATTTATATGTACACATATACATACATTCATATATGCAAAAATGCGTACATATATGCGTGTAAGTGTTCGTGTATCTATCTATATATATATATTGATATATATATTGATATCGATAGAGAGAGAGGAGGGATGGAGAGAGAGAGACATATACAGAATTATTGAATTACTGCCTAGGTTATGGCTGCATGTATACAAATCGTCAAAACCCCGTATGTATTTTGGTGTGCTATGGAAACTGTGCCCCCTTAATTCGAGATGCTAACAGACCAGTATAACTATTACTTAAGAATTCCTCAAGACAGGTTTTCTGCTCTTTCAGAAAATGACAATCCATAATGGTAGCGTGTAATTTATGCACACAGTCAGTGGCTGTGATGGGCGGACACTACCTGACACCTGTAGTCGCAGCTTTAGTTTAGTTTTTCGCTGTCAACCATGGAGGGATGATAGGCAAACGTAACTGTCATTTATTTTATCGACTCGCCAATAATGAAATGCAAAGTCGACCTCGGCTGAATTTGACCTCTGAATGTAAAAACGGATGAAGTGTCACTAAACATCGTAACCGGCGTGATAACGATTCCGCCTGCTCTCTGTCTATGCTCCAATCAAATATTAAGGTAGATGTGATCGGCTTGTACCACTCTCCTGAAAACTCTCGGTCTTGTGCCACATTTGGAGACCGATAGTAGAGTGACTAAACCGTAAGAGTCGGATTAAATAGCCGAAGGTAATATTGCTTTCACATTTTGGTATGAGTCCAGCAACTTCGGAAGAGAGTATAAGTCGATTACATCGGTACTAGTGTTCAACTGGTAGTTATTTTACAACGGTAAAAGGATGAAAGCCAAATTAATCCGCAGCAGGATTACAACTTGGAAAGCAAAGGCGGATAGAATGCTGCTGAGCATTTTGTCCAGCGCGATAACTATTAAGTAATATTCCCGATGTTTTAACAAAGTTGACAAATAGCAGGAATTGTTCAAACGTCGACACGTTTGAACAATTTTAAGTCAAGCTTGTTAGCCGATTATATTTATTAGATTACCTGGCAGGCGAAACGATTGACAAAGTCGACTAGATTTGAACTCAAAATGGAAAGAGCCACAAGAAATAACAGGTCAGTCTTTATTTTTTTCCGATGCTCTAAAGCCTTTCGAAATCAAAACCCTGCTGATACGTACTGATAGAAACTTCTCATTAACATGTAACTAAATATGCGTATAGGCCTTGGTACATTTCGCATGATAACGCATGGAAGACGGCTCACAATCCTTGACAGAGTAGATATACATTTGTGTGGCGGTGATGTGTGACAGCCTGTGGTTGAATCCAATTCTGCTCAGAATTAGTGCACTATGTTTGAAGATATTTATTTGAAGATATTTTGAAAATCATCTTACTAATGTTTCTGCTTAACTTTTTCAGATAATTAGGGGTTAGATTTTTTATGACTGACATTTTCTCATTTAGTTTTCAACAATGCATATATTGACTTATTTCAAAATGAGGCATCAGAATTTTCCCCTCTATAAATTCAGGGACGATGCAACCTGTAGTCAGCGCATTAATAAAGAGTTAGTTTTTATCACAAAATATAAACCCCTTTTGAATGCGTCCATCACAAACAATACTATTACAAGGCCCTTAGAATTATATCCACGCAAATATTAAAAACAATATATTCAGAACATTACTACCCATGATTTTACGCAGAACAGTCCCACTCACTA
This sequence comes from Octopus bimaculoides, assembly GCF_046866305.1. Taxonomy (NCBI): domain Eukaryota; kingdom Metazoa; phylum Mollusca; class Cephalopoda; order Octopoda; family Octopodidae; genus Octopus; species Octopus bimaculoides. Next base: position 17,482,790 of record NC_142933.1, read on the forward strand.
CTATTACAACCACAACAGGTCACTTTTATGTCACTTGAACATTTAAGGGGAGTCCACCACCATCCTACTATTGTCATACCACTCCTGCATTTTTTATATGTATAAAACCACGTGGAATCGTTGACGATCTTTTTCTTGCATCTTTCTTTTCTGCCAGACTTTCGTCTGTCTTCTTTTTCTGAAGAGTTTTACTCCAAACGTAAAACCACCTTCCTTTTCCTTCCTTGAGCGTCTGCTAATACTTTGCATGTACCACGTCCCCGCGTTGTTGGATTTTTTCTTGATTTTTTTCTTCGTTTTGGGGGATTTAGTATGTATGTGTGTGTGTGTGTGTATATACATACATACATATATATATATATATATATATATATATATATATATATATATATATATATATATATATATATATATATATATATACATATATATATATATATATATATATATATATATATATATATATATATATATATATATATATATATATATGTATGTATGTGTATATATATATGTGTGTGTGTATGTGTATGTACGTGTCGAAAATATATGTTCTCTTGGCAATATTAGAAGAAAATGTCTTGTGAGAGCAGCTTCTACTATAATCATTATAATTGTAGTGACAAAAATGACAGAATTTGGAAATGGAACTAACATAAAAGTCTTTACTTTCGGTTTTGATAATTTGCACCAAAATTACTGAAGACAATCTCTAATGTAATTTTAAAGTTTTTCCTCCTTTGTTGTTTTGCTAAAATTGATTATTTGTATTTCTATGTGTATTACATTTAATGTCGAAAGTTGCTTGCATCTCTTCTAAAGAAATAACTTAACAATATTTTTCTCGGTTACTATGGCAATTTATGAAACATGGGTGTGTTTAACTCAAATTATGAATGATGTAAATCTCTGAATCTATTGTAAATTGTCAGTTAATATCTGAAAATCGAGTTATACAAATTTCGAATGGAAATGAATGTAATTGTTTATCACATTGTAATTTTTTTTCGTTAGATAGGAGTACATGTTGTTAGGTAAAGTATTGTTTCCATAGAATTCAAAACTTTGTTAAGGATATTCTACCTTCTCAGAATAACTTGTTTTTATAAGTCATGGAATCAAGGCTGAGAACTGATTGAATCTTTCACCTGTAGAACGAAATGCTCGAAATCATTTCTTCCGGCTTCACGTTCAGAGCTCAAATTTAACCGAGATCGGTTCAATTTTTCTTTCATTGTTTGGGGGCTGTTCAGCTTTGTGGTCGATGTTATAGACTATCACTCTTTCCCAAAATGTCATGCCCTTATTTGAAAGAAATTAACTATTGAACCCGTTTGCTTAGTTTACTTTACCAAAAGCGGTACCTTCTTCAACGCATGCACTTTTATATTTTAACTGTCAATAAGTATCCAGTCTAATAAATATATTTATGAAATTTAGAAACCTTCGTTAAGTAAGTAAGTTTCTACATTGTCAAGTGTCAAACGCTAAACAAGTATTCTTTCATTCCTTTACTTGTTTCAGTCCTTTTGACTGCCACCATGCTGGAGCACTGCATTTAGTCGAACAAATCGACCCCAAGACTTACTGTTTCGAAGCCTAGTACTTATTCTATCGGTGTCTTAGGCCGAACCGCCAGGTTACGGGGACGTAAACACACCAGCACCGGTTGTCAAGTGATGGTGGCGTTCAAACACACACACACACACATAGATATTTATAAAAAAGAAGATTGAACACATCAATACATAAAAAATGATTTTTAATTTAAAATTTTGCCAGAGATATTTTTGACTAGGTCCGGGGTATTTATTGCCCCTTATCAATGTAGAGCAGCCGAGCCTAGCAGGCGCCGCTACTGACCGTCTGTACGAAGGATTATTTACCTAATTTCAGTGGAATACATCCACTGGTTTTCAGAAATAGAGATATTAATAATTCTAAGTCTCTCTAAAGGAGACTACGGCAGCGGTACTGGAT
>NC_142933.1:17487269-17489769 GCF_046866305.1 Octopus bimaculoides
ATCGATTCACCAACCGTGTTTCATTAAAGGATGTGTAGATAGGTTATGGTTCACTTCAATACAGTATCAGTGAAGATTTGGGTATGAGACGCATGTCTGCCAAGTTTATTGCCAAATCTACCTTCAGCTGATCAAATTGTACAAGATCTCCTTAATTGTGTGGAGAACAATGAGAACTTTTGAAAACATTACGTAGGCGTCTGAGAAGGTATCCCCAAGCTTTTGGCAAAATTTGATTCTCTGCTCAACCTTCTCTATCATGGTCAAGGCGATGATCACACATTACACACGTTCTTTCCAAACACTGCTGTAACAGCGGAAGAGAGCTAGAACGTTAAATCTTATGCGCATGCGCAGCAGAGTTTATGGTCAATCTGTGCCAAGCAGTTTCATGCTTTAGCTTCGTTACTATAGTAACAGTTCGGATACTTACTGATCAGACCACGTTTTATATATATATGTATGTATATCTATCTATCTTTCTATCAATCTATCTATGTATCTGTCTATCTATCTATCCATCTATCTATGTCTCTCTCTCTCTCTCTCTCTCTCTCTCAAATAATCTTATTCAAAAATACAGACCACAGCTCAACATACTCTAACATAAGCCTCCTCCCCAGGTGCACGCCCAAAACAAAGACACAGATACGCAAAATCACACACATCAATACAATGCAAACCTCCGACACGAACACACTTACACACATATATACACACACACACACAATCACAGTATCTCCACACCAGAGCACAAACCCACATACATTTCAAGAAAAAACACATGCGCATATATATACTTACAATACAATTGTAGCAACCACAACCAACACCCATACACACATATGTAAACAGGTACATGCACACACCTACACACCACTCCGGCAACCACAAATCATATTCACACACGCATATTTGCATACATATGTACACACACATACAAACACCATACGCCTGTTCCCCAGTAAAAATGTCACACACACACTCAAAAGAAAAACACACACAATACAATCCCAACAATCACAACAAACACCCACAAGCACACATGCACAGAAGCATGCACACACAATGACACACCTCCCCGACAAATACAAGCCACATAGACGCACTCACACAAACACACGCACACGTATACACACATATACTGTACTAACAATACAAACAAAACTAATCACTCACAATTACAGCGCACACACACATGTACACATATACACCAGGAAACTACACAAACCATACCCACGTACACACACATACAAACGCATACCCAGTACCAACATACACGGAACACACATGCACACACATACACCTCACCTGGATAAACCCAACGTACAAGGACACCTAATAAATACAACACACACATACATGCTCACACACACAAACACCCTCATGCACACACATACAGTTGCTCCCTCACACACACACGCACCACAATGACAACTCAAACACAAACATACTTAGAGACACACACAAACTCACGTACACACATATAACACCCCCACCAACACACAACACAAATAAACATACGTACACATACAGACATACACATACATATGAACCATCACACACATATACGGTTGCTTACACACACACACACACCACAATGGGTATTTAAAACAACACACTCACTCAGACACAGAGAGAGACACACACACATTCACACAAAACACTCCCACGCACACACACAGATGCACACAGATGCACACATACATACACACACAGACGCACACACATGTACACACCCTCACACATACATACGGTTGCGCTCTCTCTCACACACACACATCACAAGGACGATCAAAACAACACATACACACTCAGAAAAATAGATATACGCACAGTCTCACGTACACACACCTAACATCCCCACCGACACAAAAACACACACAAACACACATACACACGCACTCACAAACGCACTCACGCACACACACGAACAAACACATATACACATACACACACATGCGCACACACAACACCCTAACAAATATTAATCACACACATACACACTCACACAAACGTGCACACACATACACACACCATCCTTCCATAGATAAAAAAACACACACATACTCATATACATATGCCACACACGCACACATACAGACATAGGCATACACATACATATGAACCATCACACACATACGTTTGCTTACACACACACACACACACACACACCACAAGGTATTTAAAACAACACACCCACTCAGACAGAGAGACACACACACACTCCCACACTCCAACACTCACACAAAACACTCCCACGCACACACACAGATGCACACATACATACACACACATACGCACACATACGTACACGCCCTCACACATACATACGGTTGCACTCACACACACACACACCACAAAGACGATCAAATCAACACATACACACTCAGACAAAGAGATATACGCACAGTCTCACGTACACACACCTAACATCCCCACCGACACAAAAAACACTCAAACACACACTCATATACACATTCCACATTAAACTCTGGGA
>NC_142933.1:17492269-17512269 GCF_046866305.1 Octopus bimaculoides
CGTCTGTCTTTACGTTCTGAGTTCGAACTCCGCCGACGTCGACTTTGCTTTTCATCCTTTTAGGAACAATAAATTAAGTACCAGTTGCGTACTGTGGTCGATCTAACTGACTGCCTCCCACCTCTCACCCAAAATTTCGGGACTTGTACCTAGAGTAGAAGAGAATATCCTGGACTTATGGTACGGTAAGATTAGACAAAAATATTGCTGTAAATGAGGAACATTTGTGAAATCTACGTTTTTCAGGTACATTAAAGAGATTTGTTTATATTTGTCTAGCTAATGTCTTCCACGTATTCAACAACGTGACTCACCATTCCCTATGAATGTGTAATTAATCAATGCGTCTCGGATTTCATACTCAACATATTGTTTGCTGGATCATTAAGAACGGTCGTGGCACACGTGTATGAAGCTCTAGTTACAATTGGATAATCCGTACATCCACACATATAAATATAAATGTTTTAAATATTTTTAAAATCTAAAATATGTTCAAATATTTCAGGGTAAGGATGCTGTCTTCAGGAAATCTACAGAGAAGTATATTCGTAACTCTAAGAGACTTTCTCCAGAAACCAAGGGAGGAATTATGTTGATTGCTGGATACTCTACAGAGAAGTTACCTATCAGCACCTTCTTTCTGTAGATTTCCTGCAGAAAAAGAGCTGACTTTGAAATATTGAAATACTAGGTAATAGTACTTACCGTCGACCAGAATATTTGATTTTTTCAAATTGCATTGTTTAAGCTTTAATAAATATTTAAATATTTAATGTGTATCAAAAAATGCTTCAGGAAAATTATAGAATTGTACTAGAATGAAACATACATATATATGGTTGTGTGTGTGTGTGTGTATGTATGTGGTGTTTATATGTATATATATATATATATATATATATATATATATATATACACACACACACAGAAATTATATTATATATAGCTACAGTAATGAAGGTCTGAAGATTACGTCGTTAAACTGCAACATGTTAGAAATATTGAAGCGAATTCAGTGGTAAAAAGTCACAGAAACACACACACACACATACATGTATATTAGTCGGTGAAAATAAATTAGAAAATTTCTACTTTCCTAATAATTCACCACGAGAACCATGGAGTATCGTCAACCATTAGGTCAGCTGACAAATTTCAATTGATACACACTCTTTACTAAATGCTAAAATGTTTACGTTTCTCATTACTTATATCGTATACGTGTCTGTGTATGACCATCTTTGTATATATGTGTGTGTATATATATGTGTGGGTGTGTGTGTGTGTGTGCATGTGTGTGTGTATGCGTGTGTGTGTGTGTCTTCGATAGATTACATATAGTTTTTTAGATATTAAGTTGTGTCCGCCTCTTCATTCGTTTGCTACTCAGAGTTTCGCGTCACCTGTGCTCATTCAGGTAATCTCGAATTAACTAAAATATATCTAGAGCGCAGAAGTGAATAGCAACCCTGTGATTCATCACCAGATTCTATTAACATATTAGTGTGTATGTGTACTTATTCACATATATGTATGTATATATATATACACACACATACAATTATGTGTGTGTGTGAGTGTGTGCATATCATATACACATATTTCCATATATTATATATCTGAATTGTATATCTATACATACACACGTGTGTATATATTCTTTAAAGAGTAAATAATTATTTAGCCCTGCAGCAGTACATCGATAAATGTTCATAATCGCCAGACACTTTTGCCATTAGACTCATACATCAACAGATAATTGGTGGCATAATAACATATGTGAAGCACCTGATTTAGCCAGGATCAATGTTTAGATATACATGCGCATTCATGTTTCATATATATGTATATATATATATATATATATATATATATATATATATATATATATATATATATATATATATATATGTACATACTTATATATGTGAGTGCGTACGTGTGTGTATGTGTGTGAGAGTATATAGCTGTGGTTGTATGTGAAATGTTTCTTGTGAACTTCTAATAAACAAAAACCAGATGCCAGCAGTTTAACTTTTTGTATGGACAGTCTGTACACGTAATGTTATGAATGAAAATATGTCTATACACTTTACATAAAATCATCTGGTTTTTGTTTAACCCTGGGTTGTCACCGATTGCGCAGGTTTATGATAAATAATGTTCCAACTATGACAATCCTCTCCTTTTATCAATCGATATTTACGTTGTCCCATGCCCGCTATGTAATATTGAGTGTATAATATTCTTTACTACTCTAGACACATGGCCCGATATTTTTGGGGAAGGGGCCAATCGATTAGTTCGACACCAGTACGCAACTAGTACTTAATTCTTCGACCCTGAGAAAAATTTGAGCTCAGAACGGAAAAAACAGACGAAATACCTCTAAGCATTTCGCCCTGTGTACTAACGTTTCTGGTAGCTTGCCGCCTTATTGAGTGTATAATATTGAATGTTTAGGGAGCTATGCCCTTCACTCGCATGCACATACTGAGTGTATAATATTGAGTGTATAATATTGAATGTTTTGAGAGCATGCTCTTCAATCGCATACACATACTGTTGAAAAGCCTGTTCTTCATATAGCCCTTATGAAATGAGTGTAGGCACTTCTGGAGCAGATTTCTATATATACGGCAGGCTGCATTCAGTTTGATTCTGTCAAATTTACTCACAATCCTTTGGGCGACACTAGTTGCTAAACGGTGTTGGGGGACGAAAAGAGATAGAAACACATAAACACATATCGATCTATCGATCCTTCTATCAACCCAGACACACGTGCACGCACGCATACACACACACACACACACACACACACACACACACACACACACACACACATACACACATATTAGATCGTCGAGAAACTTCTTAACGTTTTTTTAATATGCAAAAAGGGATGTAAATAATTGACGTTTCAATAAATTTTATACAATGAAATAATTTCCAATATTACTTGTGTCCTTTGCCCATCTATCAGGCAATTTGAATATTCCATCAGCATAAAATGTTATATACATATATACATACATACATATATATATATATATATATATATATATATATATATATATATATATATATATATACGTGTGTGTGTGTGTGTGTGTGTGTGTGTTGATAGATCACTAGCTACTACACAGTCTTTTCTTCTCTCCTTGTTTCTTTCTGTGGAAGAGCGTAGGCTCGAAACGTTAAAGACGTTTTTACTCCCCAAGCGTTATACTAATACATCTGTTTGTTTTTTACACTACCTGTCTTCGTCTTTTTGTTTTTTGTGAATTCTCCCTATATATATGTGTGTGTGTATGTGTATGTATGTGTGTGTGTGTGTGTGTGTGTGTGTGTGTGTGTGTACATGCATACATACACACACAGACAGACTGACAGAAAAACAGACAGACAGACAGAGACAGACAGACAGATAGATAGATAGATAGATAGATAGATAGATAGATAGATCGATAGATAGATAGATAGATAGATAAATCACAGGCTTTTTTCTGTTTGTGTCTACCAAATCCATTCACAAGACCTTGGTCAGTCAGAAACCATAGCAGAAAATAATCGGCAGTGGTGCCACGCAGTGGGACTGAACCCGGCAGTATGTGCCTGGGAAGCAGCCTTCTTACCGCGGAGTTACTTCTGCGCCTACATATGTAGAAATAAAAAGACTGAAAAAGAAAAGCAAAGAGAAAGGAAGAGAGAAAGGAAGAGAGAGAGAGAGAGACAGAGAGAGAGACAGAGAGAGAGAGAGAAAAGAAAGACGTTGAAGCTTATGAACAGGTGAGATTAAATGTGTTTATAAAAAAATATGAAGCGATATTGTCAACCTAGATTTATTTACCTAAAATCTGGGGTAAATATTTGATACGATATGGTTATCAGGCCATCAAATCTTCAACGTGTATAAATTTGTGGCCTTTGTAAGATTAATACTCATTCAGTATATGAAATAAATTGCATATGCTTGATCTTATCTTACAGTATTTCAAATAATTTAGTTGAATCTCTCTAAATGGTCATAAAACTTTCTGCTTTCTAAGATATTTCGTTGTTGATCACCCCTGCAGCAGAATTGCAACTTTTGATTCTGACACTATAAAGCAACTACTCACTTAATTTTATCATGAAAACGCCTTCATATTTCCGATTTGTTGATTTTAAGGCTTAATCTCCTAATGCTGAAGTAATTGCTATTAAGTGAAAAGATCTTATACAGGCTGCGGTGCTTGATATGAATTTAAAATACTACATCGCAAATTCAAAGATACATACAGGCCCTGGTCATATATGTGTTCATATCCACATATCTTAATGATAATACATTAATTAAATTAGGGAACTTTTCAACATATAATTATTTAACATCATTCCCAATCATTTTAGGATCGGATTTCTCTGCGGGGTATAGTTACAATTCATTCATAACTGGTGTAATATGCTTGCACCTATCACACCACGAATTAATTAAAGAGCATAAAAGTAATAATTTAAACTGAATACGAAAATGTTTCTTAATTAGAGGGGATACCATATCATATGCAACTAATTAATGGAGCAATTTTCAGGAGGATTGAATGTTTAAAATGTTACCGTGCTGCTCAGAAACAAAGTTACTCTATGCTAGAATGTAGCCATTGAGTTATCAGTCAACATGTCGTTGTCATTTTCCTCAAACTTAAAAAATATCATTTAAAAAAAAGCACATTAAATGCAATGAGTATCCCCATTGATGTATACACTGCAAATAAATAAACTGCAAACTCAAGTAAGCTTTTATTATAACGAACTACGGTCCTATTTTCAATCAATGGAACTAAAACCATTTCTCTTCGCTGAGAAATCGAGAAATCGAGAACACTACTATCTTCCTTGTCCAAATTTTACCAAAAGCGTTGTAGCACTGTGAAAATTTAAGTGAAGTTATGGTGTAGTAGGCAATATGGAGTTCATTTTTTGAGAAACGTATAGGATTTCATTGGAAAAAAATTACCAACCATAACTCGTATGACTCAGATATAAAAACACGAGACATATTTCTTTTGATTCAGAAAATATACATAACTGATATTTCTGGCTCTAATATTTATTCTGTCACTATCTCTCCTTGTTTTGCGATCCGGACGTTTTTTCTATACTGTCTTTTCAGCAGCTCCCGATTCCTGCGATATAATAATCTTTCGAAAATGTGGTTGATGCTATTAAAGCAGATTTTACGTTCAGACCATACGTAGATACGTTGTCACTCTTAACGTTTATGGGAGATTTGTGACGTTTGACATTACTTTTAATGTACAGAGGGCAATGAAGAAATTCCCGATTCACAATTCTTGTATCAAAAGCCAGTTCACCACTTAAACCGGTTCAAATCATGATGGGAATTGAGAAACCATTAATTATATATAAACACTGTTGTCATCTGCCTAACAGCCTTACCGTCAAATCGATGGACATGTAGAATAAGAGAGCTATTTTTTCAACCACAACCTGTATAACGTGTTGCAGATCGAAGCTGAGTAAGGCGGTAAATGTTAGAAGTGTTTCGTCTCTAAAGATGAGTTTAATAACCCGAAAACAGACAAAATATTACGCCGGATATTTAGTTTTATAGCGTTTTGCTAGTTAGAATAAAATCACCACTACTTAAACCGATTCGTTGGAGCGAGAAATTGTTACTAAGTAAATATATTACATTACATGAATCTCTTTGCATTGACCATCGCCAAGGTTTGATATGGTTACAATAGCATATTTCTGGTGAAATCTGAATCGAGGCCATCAGTTAACAGACAATCTGTCGTGAAGGTTTACACTTCTCTCAGGCTAAGCGAGTAGTTGTCAAGATAATTTGAAAAGACGAGCTCTGCCTAATCATGACTGAAATTTAATCCCTGCAAACATTATCTTGAGTGACACGAAGTCTAATTGAATAATAATTGATAATGAATTGTGCAAAAATGTCATGGGGCATATTGATTACAAAAACAATGTTTTTCAAAAGTTGGTAACTACTGATTTTGCGTAAGTTTGTACAGCTGTTCAGTTCCCATAAACGTAACATCAGAGTGAAAACACGTTTGTATTTATGCTTTTCTTTCAAATATAGTGTTTATATTTATTCAAAGAGATATCAGTGCTGACAAGTAGAACTCCTCTTCACATAAGACATATTCAGTATATAAATATTCGTTCGTTCTACTCCCAGTAAAAATACTTGAATTATCAGGTGTTATACATGACATGGAGGCAGACCTAGCTGGGCAGTTAAGAGATTTATTTTAGGAATCATTCCAAGGTGATTCGCCGCGAAGGTCAAGTGTTCGAGCAAAAGCCTGAGTGTGAGATTCTTTGAGCGAAACTTTTTGGGAGACTGTCGGCGGTATCTTCATATACTTCTTGTGTCGTAATATGCTGCCTGATTTAAAACTAAGGAATGTTTGTAGATTCCGTTTGCAGATTTCTCTGTTTCAGACTCTCATACCATGCTTTTTGCCCATAAACTATTTTCTCTACTCTGCTCAACAGCCTGAGATGCTTCAGTCACAGCAAATGCACTGTTCTTTCTCCACTGAACAACAGCTACAGAAAAAAGACAATTAATTGGGAACGATAGTTTGTATCTTATTATCTTAACCACTAGGTCATATATAAAGACCTAACGATTAGGATCGAGCGATTGGGAGTTTCGATCTGGAGTCCGGTTACATTTTGATCATGAAGGCCATTTCACATTGCTCCTTACATTCTTAAAAAGTGAAGTACAAAGACCCAGTTAGGTATAAGATGTAAGTCACCTCAACTGAACCGAAAGTTGCAAAACGGCATAAACAACACATAACAATGACAGGAGGGAATCCTAAACAAAGATTTATAACCATAAACATGTTTTATATGATTTATAAATTATATATATCATTTATAATCACAAATTCTTTTTTGATCACCTTACTGCCGCAATGAGATATATTAACTCAAAATGTCATTAGATTAATTGCAGAAAGCAGTTTTATATACCAATCTGTCTCTTATCGAGCAATGTCAAGTTTGAAGATATGTTTTGTTGAGATATGTCAAATTCACTGAAACAACAAACTTGAAGAAAATATCATTTCTATTTTCAATAGACATGCAAAATCATTACTAGAATAAACATCGAATTTATTTTTTGCGGTATAAAGGATTAAAACCAGATGAGAATATTACAAAGCTTGCCGACTATATCAGTTTAGAAAAATAGGAATTCGAACTAAAACACAAACTGAAAAATCATGGAATTATACAGATCCTACAAATAATGTCCTGTATCAGTAGAAAATCGAATTTTCGCTTCAGTATTAAGAACATTCGATAAGAATTACCATTAATATCATTAAATTCCATTTTCAGCGTCTCAAATCTGTTTCGTATACTATTATTTTCTCTTTGATATGTATAGCTTATATGACATTGAAATCTGCTTTATGGTGTATCACTTACTAATATATAATTATAATTATAAATCGCAATATTCGCCAAAGATGAATAGTGATTTCTACAATATCAGCAGCAATGTCTTCTAAACATCTTAAACTGATGACTTCATTTTGAATATGTCATACATAAGAGTGAGTAAGTCGCACATCCAACAGCATTAACCAAATGCTTATCGGCAAATTCTTTGCATAACAGTATTTAGTATCATATTGGTCTCTCTATGTGAATTTCTCATTTCGTCATTCCAATTTCAATCACATCTGTTACTTGTCTTTAATAACAATCTCGGTTCCCTGTCTGTCAAGTTTCATCGTCTAATATTTAGCAACTCCACTTACCGCGAGAATTTGTAAATATAATCAAAACTTTTCTCTCCAGCTTGAAGACAGAAACGTTACTATAAAATGTTTTATATTTATATACATGTGTGTGTATGTATACATATATATATATGTATATATGTACATATATATACATATATATATATGAATATACGCACATATATATATATATATATATATATATATATATATATATATATATATATATATATATATATATATATATATATATATGTATATATATATATATACATATATATATACATATATGTGTATATATATTTTTTTATATGTATGTATATATCTATACATATATTCACAAATATATGTGTACATGTATCTATATATATGTTTATTATATATATATATATATATATATATATATATATATATATATATACATATATTTACATATATATACATATTTATATGTATATATATATATATTCACACATACGTCCACACATATATATATTAGAACACGTTTCGCAATGCAATGTCTCTTATATTAAATGGCTATTATATTTTTGAAAAATTCTAAACAATAGATATGTAAAAATCAAATAGGTTCTACCCAATATTTCGAAATTTACATAACTCGTACAGCCAAAGGCATTTACTAACCACTTATCGTCACCATATGCTCTTAGTAGTATTCGGCATCTCAATAACATATCATTATAAAGGTAAAAATATCAATATTCTCCTAAAGAACTGTTTATCTTCCGTTTCCAAATGTTGTGGTGCCCCACGTTATTGTGACGGATGGTTTACATACACAGTACCAGTGTAGTAACAGTAAATAAGATAACGATGCAGCCGTAATAACAATGTGACATTCCAATCATCTCTTCATGAACCAACAATATTCCAAGCGAACTAACCAACCGAACACTCGAACTTCACTCCGCCCTCTACTATTCATCATCACTCAGTCCAGTCTATTTTTCACAAGGTGCGTCGTATATCTCATCATAACATCTCTCCTTTTGAGATCTCGACGTCCTTAAGATGTGAAATTTCTTTTCTTTTTCTTTTTCTTTTTCCAAAGTGTACAAAGGTGGTGATCTGATTGAATCATTTACAAGCCTGATGCTTAGCAGTATTTCGCCCGTCGCTATGTTCTGAGTTCAAATGCTTCCGAGGTCAAGTTTGCCTCAAATTCATTCGGGGTCGATAAATTAAGTAACAGCGTAACATTGGAGTCGATGTAATCGACTTGTCGCATCCGCGAAATTTCAGGTCTTATACCTATTGTAGAAAGGATTATTCTAAGTGTAGACTCTATTTCCTCCTTCTACTGCTGCATCTATGATGCTCAATCTCATTTTATGCTGACACCTCAGACATGCCACAGCAGACTTCCACTGGCATTTCCTTTCGTTTTTCAGTCTCACTCAACTTTAATTGGATTAGTGTCTCTTACTGTCGTAATTTATGGTTTTTAAAAGGACAATCTTTCCAGAAATGTTTGTCCTCCACATCACTAACATAGATTAAGACCTAGCAATCTTCTTTGGTTGTACTTTCTCGGTCTACATATCTGTATTTTTGCGAAATCCTTTCTTTCAGTTCTTCTTACGTCATGTTTCAAGGTCACCATCCCCTGACACTCTTCTGCAACAGTCTACAGGGTTAAATTTTAGGTCACATGTCCACGTTTTGAAAGAATTCTTGCCCGTATTTCTGTATCTCCACTTGCTGTAAGGCCATGTACACAAATGAGGCACTTAATCATCTCAAGAGTAAGTTCTTTAAGTTAAAAAATTTCACGCATTCTTTTAACTGTCTCTGCATACGTAATAATGTCATCATCCTTTTTTAGTTAAATTCCAACTTTCCAGTCGAGTGTTAAATGGAGAAGTTTTATCACCGAACACGTTAGACCGTAATTTGATTGTTTCCTGAAAGCAAATTTCACTAGACATTTTGGGCAGTATGAATTACCGTATCGGCATGCTCAGACGGAGCTAATTTACATAATAATAAACTTACTTTTTTCTGCATCCAACCATGTTTTGCAATCTTTCTTAGAAATCTCCTCGTACCTTCTGTAGTAAGCTGCGAAAGTTATATCCTCCTCTGGGTTATTATTGAATGATGTTATGGAGTTTGATACGCTGTCTGGCAAAATCGAACTGACCGCATTTTCGGACGTCTTTGCGTATACCTCCAATAACTGTTGCTGTTGTAGTTGTTACTCAGCAGCCTGAAATTCCCATTCGTTCTTTAATTTGAGCTTCGTTAAAGATGATTGGATAATCTCTGCTTCAGTTTTTCAACACAAAAACCTTCAATACAAAATTCCATCACCTCACTGCTGCCTTACGATTCACTAGTGAAATAAATTCATCTATGTGAATAATCTCTATCTTCGTCGCCACAAGCCAACCAACGCTATTTGTTCTCCTGCAGAACATCTTAGAGTTCCTTCACTCGCAAACATTGTAAAGGAATCCGATAAGAGGTCGTATGATTTCTTCGATTATCTACATGTCTATTTCTTGATATTCGAAATCAGACGACGAATTATTGACGATTAAATGATGATGCAACATTTTTTAAAGACATGTGACTGTTCGCGTAGCATTTGCGGTGTTTTTCTTTTTATTCTTCAGTGGTTCAGCGGATATCACTTAAATTCTCGCTGTTGTTAAAAACACCTCCACGTGCAACACGGGTTTTATGTTGATGCAACAAAACAAGGGTATTCAATTCGGCAACACTTCATTTTTTTTTACGGTGGGATTCAGCTATGAAAACTTTGGAAGACTCTCCATTTCCATCGTTTGAATTGACGTTGAATACAAGGCCTCCCACGCTTCTCTTCATTTGATTCGTCACATTTTTCTTCTTTCGAAACATACTGTTAAAGTCTTTGTCAAATCAATTCAAATACTCAATATTATTTTTGATTCAACTAAATTTTCTTAAACAAAATTTTCAGGATTCCACACATATTCCGTATAAGAAATTTTATTCATATGGTATCTGTTAATCCAAGGATATGCTAAAAATTACAAGTTATATGTTACAATGATTCGAGTCGTGGAATCGAACTCAAAACTCAGACGCTGTGATGTATATTTCTTTACCAAACGGCTATTTACTCCCTCGTCTCTCTCTGCCCTCTCTCTCCGCCCCCTCTCTCTCCGCCCCCTCTCTCTCCCTGTTCTCATCTGTCTATATCTCTAGCTATTTGTATATATATATATATATATATATATATATATATATATATATATATATATATATATATACAAATATATACAAATATATATATATATATATATATATATATATATAAACACATATTTATATAAATAAGCACATAATTGCATGTATATATATATGTATATATTTACACAGATATATATATATATATATATACATATATACATATATGTATATATATATATATATATATATATATATATATATATATATATATATATATATATATATATATATATATAAACATATAAGCACATATATGTGTATGTATATATATATATATATATATATATATATATATATATATACAGATATATATGTACATCATATATATATATATATATATATATATATATATATATATATATATATATATATATATATATATATATATGTATATATATATATATATATATATATATATATATATATATATACAGATATATATGTATATTATGTATATATATATATATATATATATATATATATATATATATATATATATATAAGTATATATTCAAATATATAAATACATATACAACCATATGTACGTACATATATGTGTGTATATGCGTGTTTGCGTGTGTGAGTGTGTGAGTATGTGCATGCGCAAGTGCGTGTATTCAATATATTTAATATTATTAATTTCAGGGATATAATTTCGTATATGAAATAACTGTGATATAACGTAAAAAAAAAAGAAACAACGCTATCTAAAGTGGAGTTTTCGAGAATATAAAACGAAATGAACAAAAAAAAAATGATAAATATGTATGTGTTAATTTATAGCATTCTGCTTAAAACATTGTTTTATCCGATCACTTCATCCCACCCATTCAATAATATTGCTGTTGGTGAAATTTCAAAACAGAATATTAGAAAAAAAAAATTAAAGCGTTTGCTTCTTTTATTCTTGGCATCAACGCCATAATCGTTAATAACAATGGTTTTCTATCAAATTCTATTGTTATGAAGACTTCAATATGTAGGAAACTGACAAATATACAATAAGGCATGTATATACATAATTACACAGGCATGCACACACACACACAAATATATACATACATACACATATATACATATATATATATGCGTATATGTATATATCTATATATATATATATATATATATATATATATATATATATATATATATATATATATATATATGCATGTATGTATGTATGTATATATAGAAAGTAATCAAAAGAGGAAAAGAAGGAGATAGAGAAAAGGGGAAAAGAAAATGCAGAACTTTTTTTTATATGAATGTATCTGCATGTATATATATAAACTTATATAATTTGGTACGTGTTCAAATTTAGATGTATATAACTTGTGAATCTATTCTCCATATGACATAACTCATGATTATTGATATGGTATTAATTCATTTCATTTACAATTCTATTCTACTTTTATTCCATGTTTGCACACACAAAGACACACACACACATCTGTATATGTGTGTGTGTTTGTGTGTTATATACAGCGGCACAAATACATGCTCATACCCATTGATATATTGCACAAATATTCATACATACATATGTGTGTGGCTTTGTGTGTATGTGTGAGAGAGAGTATGCATACACCTTTACACTCCGACACACACATACATACATGCCTATATGTATATATACACACACACACACATATATATATATATATATATATATATATATATATATATATATATATGTATGTATGTATGTATGTATATAATTAGTTGTGCATCAAATGCATCAACACGTGTGCATATCAATGCTGAAGAGTGATACAGACATAAATAGACATTTGTAGGTATCGCTTTATCCAACATGGTCTATATGTTAATACTTAGAGATAGAATTAAAAAGGTATAGCGCATATATGAATATATGCATATACATACTATTGTAGATGCATATTTACATATATATCTCTTAGGTTGTATATATTTATATTTATTTATGCATTGAATATATATGTGCGTGTTTTATGTATATATATATATATATATATATATATATATATATGTGTGTGTGTGTGTGTGTGTGTGTGTGTGTGTGTGTGTGTGTGTGTGTGTGTGTGTGTGTGTGTGTGTGAGTGTGTGTGTGTGTGTGTATGTATGTATGTATGTATTATATATATATATCTGTGTGTATGTATATATAAATATGCATATATATATATATATATATACGCACAAACGTTAAATCCTACAACTATACATGCTTATGTATGTGTTTGTGTGTATGTGTGTGTGCGTGTGTATGTGTGTGTGTGTGTGTTTGTGAATATGCGCATTTATGAAGTTTTCAGATTTTTAATATCAGATGGAAATTATTGTATTGATTTTACATAAAATGCTATTGATCTTATATATAATCTTTTAATTTCCCCAGGGGAATAGTACGGATCAATAAAATAATAGGAAAAGCAAAAATATATGAGAGTGCAGCATATTTCTGGGGGATTTGAAATGAGATTTTGATACATAAATCTTACATCATTCGCCATTTTCACACGATTGAATTTCGTATTTGTTTGCTCTATTTTACATTTTTAGCACACAAAACCAGTATGTTATTTTCTACTACACTTTATTGAAATACTCCATACCGAGTGTCATCACGTATAATATCCTATCACATTTAACTACTGCATTATCTTGTTATATATATATATGTATATATATATATATATATATATATATATATATATATATATATATATATATATATATATATATATATATACGTTTATACATATATATATATACATATATATATATATATATATACATATATATATATATATATATATATATGTATGTATGTTTGTATGTATGTATGTAGAAATAACAGCTACATTTTAAGCACACTTTGATTGATGAATATAATGTTAGTGCTCATATCTACAAGTTAAACGATACAATTTCCTGTAAATACACAGTGTGACACATACGATACCAATATATCTTACTTGATCATGAATTCAGCGTTTCACTACAGTCAAAATAATTTCAGTTGTAAGTTATACTATTAATTATCCGATGAACAAGACGCAAACTTCAGTAAGTAGGGGATGAAGATGATGCGGAGGGATAGAAGTGATAACGAGATAGATTGTTAAAAAGGCTAAGAATGAAACAAAGAACAAATAGAAAATAAATAAATGAAGAAATACAAACTATGACTCCAGTGCTCAGTGGGCGCAAACCTCCACCATGTGAACACCAATGTCGTCTCAACGATTAGCCGGAGGTGCTTTTTTAAATGAGAATATCTGAAATAGACTCGATAGCTCTCACAAACGAATATACTAAAAATGAACCCTGCCGCTCTTGAAAATTAAGTAAAAAAATCTGGAAAAATAATCCAGAATCCTTGTCCAGTGCCTGATCGATACCCAAATCTAATCAGTTCGTCCAGTCAAGAGGCCAAACATCCTTGAAAGTTTCATCCGAATCCATCCAGCGATCTTGAGATATATTGTCCACAGGCAGACAAACAAACGCAACTGAAAACAACACCTCTGCCATTCTTAAGGCGGGGGTCGTAATAACAGAAAGGAGAGCAGTAATAAAAATCCATAATAATCCTTCCTAATATGGAGGAGGGTGAGAAGAAGAAGAAGAAGAAGAAGAAGAAGAAGAAGAAGAAGAAGAAGAAGAAGAAGAAGAAGAAGAAGAAGAAGAAGAAGAAGAAGAAGAAGAAGAAGAAGAAGAAGAAGAAGAAGAGCACAGAGAAATTTATCAAGGCAGTGAATAAGGAATAGGTGATCAAGTGTGGTACAGGAGAAAAGAACAAGAATGAAATTCAAAGAGAACATGTTAAACAGATTGAAGAGAAATCATTGCATGGTCAGTTTTGGAAAGCAACTGAGGATGAATGTGGAACAGAAATGCCGACGGCAAAAAAAAAGTTCAGGGAGTCATATTATGACAGCTCAAGACCAAGCATTAAAACAAACAACCTGAGAAAATATGTGTATGGAGTGAAAGAGTCAGCAAAATGTAAACAATGTGGAATTTGAAATGAAAGAATGGCACACAATGTTGCAGAATGTTTCAAGTTGGTGCAGGGAGGATATAAGAATTGGAAGCATGATCAAGTTTTAAAAGTTTTACACTGGAATCTTTGTCAGAAATGGAGATTTGAAGCTGGAATTCCATGGCATGATCACCGTGTAAAAGAATGCATCATTCGGTGAAATGCTAAATTTTATTGGATTTTCATTTTCAAACCGATAAAAAGCTAGAAAATAATAAACCGTATACAATAAAAATAGGTAGGGCAAATGATATTTTTTTCTTTTTTTCTTTTTTACTAATTGAGTAATTATGTCTGCTTGATTGTAAAGACGGAGGATGACAATTTAAAAAAATACAATCTCTTAAAATTTGAAATTGCATGAATTTGGAATATGATAGCTGTAAAGGCTGCGTCTGTAATAATTGGTGCATTAGGAACTATGAGTAAAGATATAGACAAATGGTTGAAAGAGATTGGAATGGAATGTCCTGTAGAACATTTACGGAAAGTTTGCCTCTTCGGGACAAGAATGATTATTACTGTTGTGTCGACGCCCCCAAGCGAAGAAGTAGGCTCGACCAAGACATATACATAGAGGTAGTCTGACCGTGGTAGGAGTGAACTGACGGTAGACTGACAGATGAGTAACTGTTGAGTAGCAGTTGAGCAGAGATCATCCGAAGGTGATAGATAGCAGTAGCTTGAGACATAACAATAACTTGAAAGATTATTGAAAGTTTATGGATATCTAAGATTACAGGTATAACGTGCTACCCACAAAAATTCTACTAAGAATACGAAAATCTTGAGTCAAGTCAATGATAATGATACAATAATAAGGATATTATTTATTTTTTAATATGTAAAAAAGCCTTCAGCGCTAGTATCAATACATTGTAGATCTTTGAGTATAATATTATGTATCACTGTAGCGTTTCCCAAAATATCGTCCGACATTCCTCGTTTCGATTTTCCCTCTCAATGTCTTATTAATCTAATATATATTCCGCGGGGAGTAATTATTTACTTTCATGGTTTGTTTGTCCAAACTTTAAAAATACTTTCTAATTGACATTTGTGTGAATGGAACACTTTCAAGTGGAATTAAAATGTATTTATAAAAATCTGTTTACCCATTTATGTATTCGAATTATTGAAATTTACTTCTTGTTCTGCATTTGGATTCCCGTGTCATCGGGGAATAAAGAAGTTAGCTTGTAATAAACATTTCAACTATGTCTTCATTGTTTTGATCAATTTATAATCGACAGAGTTCATAAGTAGGTTCATTAGAATCATCACAAATAAAGATAAATATAGAGATTTAAACAAAACAAAAACCTCATATGCTCAATGCACTAGAGACAATATTCTCGTTCGTTTCAGACTATTAAAGCCGTAGCAACTCATAAACCACTCGTGTGTTCCCACGTATAGTTTATTCATGAATTCGTCTTAGCTATACAACCCTCAGCATATACCTATTGGCACGAAATACATAGGTGACTCTTGCATTAAATATCAAATATCCGCTGAGCAACATCCAAGTTTGAGTACATATGATAATTTCAGTGTTGGAGTAGGTTGTTGGTATAATTCTGTCCAAACAATTACATGGAGCTCAGTGTGCAACCGGTACTTGTTTCATGCAGCTTGAAATGATGAAAAGCAAAATCGACCTCCGCAGCATTGAACTGAGAACGTAAAGCCGCAATAAATACCACGAAGCATTTTGTCCGTCCTGTTAAGAATTCCACCATATCATTGTTTTTAATAGTAATTCTCTCTGATTTGAGTGCAAGGCCACGAATTGTCAGGGAACAGAGGAAACCATTGCTAAGACTTCAGCGCCTAACCTAGAAATGAATAATGGTAAAGTCGACCGCTGTCAAATTTGAACACAGAACGTAAAGAGTTTTAACAAATACGCTATTGCATTTCCCTGACACGCTAACAACTGAGTCAGCTTGTCGGCTTGGTTTCATATTTTGACCTAAGGCTAGCAAGTTTAGGAGAGTTACTAGATTACACTGCCTCCTGGCTCAAATATTACTTATTTTACCGACTATGAACTTGAGGTTCAGTTGTTACAATGTAACACCTCATTATCACACTTTCTGTAATTATTATCTGAACACAGTACGGTATTGTACACTTTGTATGAGATGCAGGAATCTTATATGCTGATTCCTAAAAAGAGATTGAGAGGAATATGCAGGACGTTGTAATTCTTCAATGTGAAATAAAAAATTGATTACAGACAAATTATGAGCCATGCCAAAAATGCGACAATTTTGAAAATAGGGTGAAAACTCATCATTCTAAATCCTTTTCTTCTACAGTTCATAGCTGATCTCATAGTAATCAAAGAATTTCGAGTAATACACCGGCATTCTGCTACAGTGATCTAAGCCAGTTACTTGCAGTAGGTGAGATAGCAATTAATAGCAATTTTAACACTAGGTTCCTTCCATGAAATTTCCTCTCTTGTGAATTACATGCCAGTTAGTTCCAATGAAGACGCATAACACAAAGTGGGCAGCGACGTCAAGAAGTATGGTTCTTAAGTTGTTGTCAGCAAAATATTACTTTCTGACATACAAGAGGCAAAACTGGAAAGTCTGTAACAAACTTCAGAATATTCGAAAATCCAGTATTCCAAAATAATAAGGTCGTTGAGTACAAAGTATTTTTTCTCTATGGAACAAAAACTTGGATGAGGAAGATGATTTGACATACTCTTCCTGATACATACAACAGAGAGTGTAGACCATCGTGTTGAGAGAGCAGATGAGAACCGAAATTTATGAAATTCAGTATTATGATATTTATATCTTTAAGACTTCTGCTTCCTGGTAAAGTAGAAAGATCATGAAACTATTTCATGTCATTAACTGAAATATGCAGCATGAAATAAAGGACATAACAAGGCTAAGTGGGGATAGAGGTTCCAAGGAGCTGCGTGATAAAACGAATCTAGGAAATATTTCAGAGAAACTCATTATACAATGACATAATTGTCAATGTAGATACAAATGCATTTGACTATCGACGTTCTGATGATCAACCAAAACTTGTGTCTTTTCACTGTTCAACCACGAGATGCTCCAGCTACAACAAATGTTTGAACATCTAGGATACTGAAATACCGTCCATCTTGGAATAATACTTATGTGTCTCCAAAATTGTTTAAGTTACATATAAAATCATTTTATTTCGAATCAAAGTGTATGTTATTTAACTAACGAATGACCAACTATTAACTCTGAGAATGCTATGAAATCTAACGAAAGAAATGTTGTTTTATCTACCCTTTTGTCCGCAAAGAAAATGGTCCCTGTTCATCCAATTACACACCACTTGGCACATGGGTCGGTTGCTGAAACCTTGCCACTTCTTTTTTTTTTCCTTTACTTTTAATATAGTCCACTATCAAACCACTGCACCGAAACTGATATAATTGGCATAATTTACACTCAGAGTTATTACTAGTGAGAACGATCGCTTCAGAATGTTTTCCTCTGAAATTATCTAAGGTCAATATAATGTTGCTCAAACAGACGTTGGATTGTGTCTGACAACCAACAAGAAGAATGATCCGTCCGGCAAACGCTTCGTATCGTTTTTTTCTCAGCCAACTTTCCTTCTCAAGTCTTTACCCTACCCGGGGTTGCCGCAGAAAATACTTCCCCAATGTGAAGCAAAATGAAACCGAACGCAATAGTTGCCAACCGAACTTTTTAGCCACGTGGCTATGACAGCATCCCATTTGAAGATGTGTGATGAAGTCATTAATTTATCTATTGCTTGAGTTGTTTTTGTGAGATGGGAAAATCGTTGCTTTCATTTGAACTTCAACCCAGCTGCTGTCACAGTCTTCAGACTCCCATTTCTATAACAAAGTTATTTCAGACAAAGTAGTAATTTATTGTAAGTTCCTTGCAGCTCAGTTCGGAAAAAAACATTGATATCTTTGTTTTCGCAGTAATTTTTGTCTAGTTGTATTTATCTCGAATCGGAATACTTAGAAAATAAAGAGGTAATAGTCTCAAGTTTATTGCAACCAATTAACATCTAGCATTTAACGGTCAATTTCCTTGCTGTTATTAAATACTTTAAACGAGACAGGTAATTATGAAAATGTCACAGTTAATTATGTCCACACAGAAGTAAATGGATATTTTGTGTGAATCATTGTAAAGATTATTCAGTACCATTTTATATAGAGGACTATCTCGAACACCAGGATTTGACCAAATATAAGGAATACGAAAATGTGGGAAAAGAAATGTGTTTAGATGAAGTGGTATTTTAACCGATTTTTTTCAAAAGACATCCTTACTGAATACACTTCTCTAAATTACGATATTTATCAATTAATGTCAAAGAAAGCGGAGCCATGCGCGGAATTATATTTGTTATAAATTATTTAGTTCATGATACAAAACAAAAGATTGATTAGAAGTATTGGTTTTTCATGAAAGACTGTTTTTGTATCTAAAAATATGATGGACAATGTCTAAATATTCCTCAGTCAAGCAGTACCAGGGTGTTTTATTCGATAATTATTGACTAAACAACCGATGTTGTAAATACGATATACTTGACTTTATTTGCATGTGGAATAGAGGCACATTTTAAAATGCTTTAGGATTCATTGGTTATAGAGTATACACATGATGTCCCGACAGGAAAAGATCATTTATCTCAGGGTTAAATTAGCGATAATCATTTTTGTCTTTCCTACGTAAATTTCAGCGGCTTTGTTACGGAGTGTGTTATGTTGTACACTTTCAAATCGGTAAACAAATAGAAATTGTGTTAACTTTATAAATAAAGAAGTGAAAAACAGGGAAGTTACAGAACATTTGAAAATTCTCTAAGGATAATGTAAGCAATAGATTTTACAACTGGACTAA
>NC_142933.1:17517269-17522269 GCF_046866305.1 Octopus bimaculoides
ACATACATTTGTGTACAACCAATTGTTTCAATTTAGCAACACAGATAGATATATGTTGCTGGTGCAAAATGAGTTAAGAATATTCAGCAAAATGTTCATAGTTGCTTTAATCTAGGCACTTGCTCAAATTGAAGGCTAGATTTGATAGCCATAAGCAGGACCACTTACACATGTAGAAGATATACAAGAAAAAAAAATAAATGTACGTTCAGCGTCATTCAATAAACATACATCAGAAATTGAATTTAGCTACCAACCTATAGAAATGTTAACATACTCAAACTCCAAGCATTTATAGTAGAGAATAAATTTACATTTTTACATATAAACACTGATACATAAATTAATATTTGCAAAGGTGTACTTGTTTACATATATTCATGAATGTATAAAGACATGCAATATACATACATATGTGTGTATGGATGTATTTATCGATGTATCTATGTATCAATAATAATAATAATAATAATACTAATAATAATAATAATAAGAAGAAGAAGAAGAAGAAGAAGAAGAAGAAGAAGAAGAAGAAGAACTGTCCAAATGCAGTACCAAGCAGTGGCTCTCATGGCTTCTGATCTTAATTGATTGGAAGTGTTATCATGTACATTGTTTTGTCCTGGTAGAAAAGATGGGCTACAGCAAATATTCTGCTTAACACCACAGATTTGTTTCACCTTAACCAGTTGAGTATGTCCCTTGGTGGCTGATGATATGTGCATCTCTGATCATGAGCAGAGGTAGTGAGGGAGCATCATAGCCATGTGTTGAGAGGAATCCTTTGGGGTTTGAATAATTCACCTTTGGAAACATGGGTGTTTTGCTCAATATCCTTAAACAAACCTTATTCAGGGACCTTTTGAACGGAACGTGCTACTCGACCTGAAGAAAATTATAACTGGGTCCCCACCTGCGAGGTCATGCACTGTTTATCTTGATATCAGTTCACCATATCGCGCAAATATGATTGTGATGCATGTGCCTGGTGTACCCTTATCAGACGGGTAGTCATGATGTATATAATGTACTATATTGTACTCCATTGTCACTTTGATGGCATGCACTGCTCTCTCACTCAATAATAATAATAATAATAATAATTATTATTATTATTATTATTATTAATAATAATAATAATAATAATAATAATAATAATAATAATAATAATAATAATAATAATAATAATATAGATTATTGTACAGTAATATTTGCATTACATTTACTTCTTTTTATATATAAATACACCCTCAAATAGACCTACACGTATTTCTACTGCATTGACAATTAACCGCTGCAATTGCAACCTTACTATGATACCCGTTTTAATATACATTGATTTAACACATATATGATACTTTGAAACACGTAGAGGTGCACTACAAACGCGCCCATATATATGCATATACCTATAGTTACGTGTCTATATGAGTGAGTGTATGTGTGTGTGTTTTTTTGTGTGTGTGTATATAATAGTTTAAAGGACTTTTAAGAATTAAACTGAGTATTTACTCGCAGTGTTATTATATACTTGCTGGAATCTGTGCGTGTATCAAGGCAAATGAAAGCATGCACGGATTTATACATACGTATAAGAGAAGGTAAACCTTAAATATAAGCAAACAAAATACGCTCAATGTGGATATTAGAATCAAAAAAGATTAAAGGGGGAGTATAACATGTAAGTTGTTATGTTAATAAATGCTGATCTATACTTTTTTAATCAAGATATGCGCATAGAATTGATGTGTGTGAATGTGCGAAGAAAATGATTGTGAAATGCTGAAATCTACGTGATTCATGTCATTAGAATGCGCTCGGGTTATTTACAACCATAGTGCACCTATAAAATGTTTCGATGTTTCCAGCTGTGTCTATTGTTGCAAATATATTTATATATAAAAACTGAGATTTAGGTAAATTTTTTCTATGCTAAAGATTTGGTCTCTACTGTCTTCATGCTGCATATGCAAGTTGAACTCTTGATGAAATTTTGTCCGGTGTGGTTTCGAAATGTGTATTTGGTGATTGAAATGTATCTCAAAACGTTAATAGTAACACTAATGTATGTATTGCATCTCGCATTCGAGAGAAGATTCTTGACGAACCAATATTAATTTAGAGTTGAAGTACTGAATTGTACAAATAAATTACTTGTTAATTTAATGCAACATGTCTTAAGTTTTTAAATATTGCAAATGATTGCGCGACATTAAGACTAGTAGACTGTAAGAATTAATATAGTTCTTTCCTTGTACAGATTATATGTCGTCTCTTATCATGAAAACTTTATACGTGAAGTAAATAACAACTTGGCTATGGAAATAACTAACGTTATTTGTTTTTGCTATTCAGTATTCTAGTATCCTATTTAGTATACGAACATCACTGAAATATTTTGGAGAATCTTTATAATATTTTAACAGGAATATTTAGTAGACTAGAGAGATATTTTGTTTTAATAATTAATCATGTTATTTAGTATATTTGTATTATCTATGGACAAAGTGCGGAGTGTGGTGTAATTCATATATTTATTAAGGTTTACGTTTGTATACTGGCTATATATGTACATATATATAACGATGTGCTCAAACATATTTATACGTATATGAATATAATTGTGTGTGGGTTTGTGTGTATTTGTGTGGGTGTGTACTTGTATGTATGTATGTATGTATCTATGCTTCAAGTGTTATGATACATGGGTGCGTAAATATATGTCTACTTGAATTACAAGTTCTTACTCTGCTTCCCAGCATTCCTACTTTCGTTCATATTTCTGACTCTAACTTCTTATTCGCTATTTTCCTGCCATCTACAGTCATAAGTAATGTCTATATAGTGCTCTGCATTTTGTGGTTAATTCCTACATACTTAATTATTACACGTGCCAATCTCAAATATCAAGCCTGTTCTTTAACCATTCTTATATATTATTTCTTCAATCATAAATCCATTATATTATTACTTCTCATACATGCATACATATTTGTATATATACACTAAAATTAATATTTTTGATGATTAGAGTTGAGAATAGAATTTTCTACATTGGTGATGAAACGCATTTATGCCTGTTTCATTTTGTCAAAATTTCTACCTATTAATTGCAAATCTGCGTTGTAAACATACGGTTTCTTATGTATGTTAAATTGATATATTCGTCTGCCTTTGTTCAACTAACTATCTGGCAACAATAGAAATACATCTGTTCTTTCTTCTTACCAGAGTTTTCTCCAATTCGTATATTTCAGGGATTCTTATATCTTTCTTTCTTTTAGCTAAATCAAATATATATTACCATAACAATTTGCAGTATTGTTGAAGGAGGTCCTTCGTGAGTAGAAGCATTTTTGTAAGAAGTATGATATAACAAAATATACATGCACACAAACATAGTCATCATGGTATTCTCTACCGATGAAACATGATACTGTTGCTAGGACATTCTATAAGGAAATCCGTCGGAAGAATAACACCGAGTACAAAGAAATAAGCGCCCACTGCATGGCAGCCACTCACAATAAAAAAGGAGTGCTGGTGGAATGTTCCACTGAAGACCTCAATATAATGTAAATACAACAGACCTGATATAATGATTTGGGATAGAGCATAGAAATCTTTGGAAATTAGCTGCCCAGTAGATGTTAACATAAAGCTGAAGATCAGTGAAAAAGAGAACTCATTTGCTGAACTAATGAGAAATCTGCTGTTACTCTATCCAGATTACAAATTCAGATTTATACCTGGGGCCCTGGTATATGTAACACAATGCCTAGATACCAATCTTGAGGAATTAGGCTTCTCAAAATGAGAAAGCTAATTCGAAGACTACAGATCCGATCCAACACTGGAACTGTAAAAAACTGTAAAACTTCCCAGATGTTTATCATTTAAATATGCAACTAGATATGCAACTATATGCATGAGAATACATACATAAGGCAAAACGTAAAAATCGGTTCATATCCATACATACATACATACTTACATAGAAACAAAATACTCTGTTTTTGAAGTTAAAATTCCAATGAAGAAGTCGTCGTTATAGGTTAGAAACTGGATCTTCCTCTATTGGCAAGAAATCTTGAAATAAAACTGAATAAGGACTTACATACATACATACATACATACATACATACATACATACATACATACATACATACATACTCAGACACAAACATATATGCATACAAAATATATTTGCATGAAAGCTTACATACATGCATCACACTTTGAAGGTTATCTCTATTCCTTTCAACAACAACAATTCATACTAAGTACCGAAAGCATAACATGCAGAAAATATTTACAGACAAGAAATTTAAGGTAACAATATTATCCACATTATTGCTAACTAAAAGAGACAGTGTCTGCTAGAGTCTCCTCATAAGGCATGATGTAGCTTCAAAGAACAATCTGGAACAGAATGAGAGAATAGAAAATATCACAAGATAAAGGTAGCTACATTGAGGCCGATGGAACAAAATAATATTGTTCGCTCTTAAGCGTAAAAAAACCCCGCGAAGTTAAAAACGCATGTCACATATTTTGAAGTATCATAAGAGAAATGTATGCCCTAGTGTGGAATTCAGCTGCCGTCTGGACACCATTGGGATCAAAAATATGAATGAGAAATTGTGGTAAGTTGACACGGAGTTTGTAAACGCAAGATATATAATCGTATTTATACCTTTCACAATTGAAGCAAGAAGATATGGACCGATTGGCCTAGGGCAAACTTGAATACGTTGTGGGAGAATGCAACTACTTCATTCATAGACGAAAAAAGATTATGGTATCTGGGAACAAATAAAATGCAGGAGTACGTCAACATAGCTACAAAACAGGTTGGACGTTAAGATTAACTCTAACTTTAAACAGGAGAAAATGAAGACATATATACAAGCATATATCTATGTATGTATGTCCACATTTGTCAAATGATATCATTAACAACGGAAGGTGTTGACAGTGAATAGCAGTTTAACATCGGT
>NC_142933.1:17529769-17577269 GCF_046866305.1 Octopus bimaculoides
CATTTCCGAAATATCACTGCTAGTATTATATATATACTTGTGTACAATAGGTGCATTGATTTATATATATATGTATGTGTAAGAAAGAGAGAGGGGGAGAGATAGAGAGAGAAAGAGAGTATTTGTGTCTATGTCTGTGTACACGTACGAGTAATTTAGATAGATAGATACATACATATGTATTCATATATATATATATATATATATATATATATATATATATATATATATATATATATATATATATATATATATATATATATATATATATATATATATATATAATATAATATAATATATATATAATATAATATATATATAATATAATATAATATATATATATATATATATATATATTATATTTATACAGATAAATGTCAACGTAGAATGATCGATAGGCATTCATTCTCTCATAAACATTAATACACACATACGTACAGTCGCGTATATTTCAGCAAGGTAAATGAAATTTCGTGATGGAGGGTGAAAAATCTAAAGGATATAGTCATTAAAAACACGATAAACTGAGAGTTTCAGCACGATCAAAAGCTTTTCTAAACAATTTGATATCGGTATTTTCCAAAAATTTTAATATTTCTTGTTGAAAAATAGTGCAAGGCAATTTCTTCCACAAAGAAGGAAGCCAAGTTTGTTTTCATGTAGAAAAATAGTTCTTTTTAATGTTGTTGTTTTATTTGTTTTGTTGTGTTTCTTTTTTAAACTTTTACGGTGGGTAGAAGGTTACACGTTTTTGATCTCTACATATCTTTCGAATAGCTTGATAATATGGGATCTAAAAAATTAATATTCTGCAGATTTCTGGAAGAAAGTTTTTTTATGCGTTTTTGTTTTACTTATTTATTTATTTAGTTTTGTTTTCGTTCTGGGATAATGAGAATTTATTGTTTGTTCAACGTGTGCGCGTGTGTCTCTTTGTGTGTGTGTGTGTGTGTGTGTGTGTGTGTGTGTGTGCGCGTGAGTGTGCGTGTGTTACTTTCTGTATAGAGTTAAAGTGCTGTAATAATTGATTATATATTGCAATAACCACAAGGAATGTTTAATGTAGTCCTAGATACTCCAAGATGTAAGAAATAATATGATCATGGTTGGTTAGTCTTGGATAATAAGTTTGCTTCATAATGGTTGACCTAGGGTTAAACAACAAAACTGATATGGAAAAGCTCCATATTGTACTGTTTATATAAAGATCTTTTTGTTCTCGTTCATTTCATAAAGTTTATGGTCCAAGCGTTTCTATAAGCCTATAACAATATTTTTCGGTTGTTGTTTTATTTGCTTTGCACCATTATGTAATTCAGAATTTCTTGAAAGTTTCTTAATCTACCAAAGACTATCTATTCCTGGATATTCCAGTGGAAACTAGAAAACTAGTGCTTCAGATTTTTCCTGTTTCAATCAAGAGCCATATATATATATATATATATATATATATATATATATATATATATATATATATATATATATATATATATATATATATATATATAAATAGTTACCAGGGTAGCAAAAATTCACATAAGTGTTAATTATGGTACAGCCTACTTATGAAGGTAGAAGTTCTAGGGGTTACTGAAATGTTTTTGTTAGAGGTAAATGAATTAAGAAATGTAGTTAACCATTATGAAGCAAACTTATTATCCAAGACTAACCAACCATGATCATATTATTTCTTACATGTTGGAGTATCTAGGACTACATTAAACATTCCTTGTGGTTATTGCAATATATAATCAATTATTACACCACTTTAACTCTATACAGAAAGTAACACACGCACACTCACGCGCACACACACACACACACACACACACACAAAGAGACACACGCGCACACGTTGATCAAACAATAAATTCTCATTATCCCAGAACTTCTACCTTCATAAGTAGGCTGTACCATAATTAACACTTATGTGAATTTTTGCTACCCTGGTAACTATTTATTATTTTTTTTATTTTTCCGTGTTATTTTTCACATTCAAAAATTACACATACATTTATACATATATATATGTGTGATTGTGTGTGTGGGGGAGGGTGTCTGTATTATATACATACATAAATACATACATACATACATACATACATATATACATATATATATATATATATATATATACATATATATATATATATACATATATATATATACATACATATATATATATATATATATATATATATATATATATATATATATATATATATATATATATATATATATATATATATATATATATATTATTTGTACATGGTTTTCAGTACCATGATAAGAGTTGAGATTTTAAGTAGTTAACGACTTTCAACGTCGACACACTAAGCTAGTGAACATGTGTTCCCAAAATGTTACCAGATATGTAATGATTTCGCAACATTAACCACGTGACAATTGGTGCGTTGCTGTTATTGCTATATAGCGTCATAATGCCCCAGCGCTTCTACAGTATACCAGCAGAACTAGAAAATACTCCCGCACCCCCACCAGTATAGATGCCGACCATTTTGATACGTAGCATGTGATACAGTATCGCTGACTGGATATGTAGACATTCCATCATCCCGTCTGATTTGAAGACGGGATGATGTAGGTGGTCTTATTCGAGAAAGCCAATGTGACCTCATTCACAGTTCAATGTCACTGTTCTTCTAAATTCATTTTGTGTTATGTTCATTTCCAAACGAGCATTCGAGGCTCTTGAAACTCTACTGATGATACAGCAACTATTTGTGTGGTTATGTTTATTAAGACTGGGTGATGTAGCGTTGATCTGTAATATTATAATGTTAAAGATATATACACTTTTTGCTTTAAAGCCCTGTTTACATGAACTTTGCATGAGCGATCATTAAATATTTCTGCATTAGTTTTTAGGACTTATTCTTTTTAAGCCTAGTACTTATATCTGTCACTTTTGCCGAACCGCTAAGTTACGGGGACGTAAACACACCAGCATCGGTTGTCAAGCGATGTTGGGGGGGACAAACACATACACACAAACACATACGCACACACACATACACACACACATACACACACACACACATACACACACACACATACACACACACACACACACACACACACACACACACACACACACACACATATATATATATATATATATATATATATATATATATATATATATATATATATATATATATATATATATATATATATATATACATATATATATATATAAATACATATATACGACGGGCTTCTTTCAGTTTCCGTCTACCAAGTCCACTCACAAAGCTTTGGTCGGCCCGAGGCTATAAGTAGAAGACACTTGCCCAAATCCCACGCAGTGGGACTGGACCCGGAACCATGTGGTTGGTAAGCAAGCTACTTAACACACAGCCACTCCTGCGCCTATATATCTGATTCTTCGTGTATATAATCTTTTAGTTTCGTTCCTAAACGAATTTGAATATGTTCATAGGATCTGTTTTGTTTGGAGTTAGAGTTTGATATGATAACGAAATATACCCCTTGAATACTCAAGTGTTTTTTTTCGTTTCATTTTATAGCTGGTGTATGGGTTATGGTCTGTGTGCAGCTTGTGATTATTGAAAATAAGCTGTTTTGTAATCCTTTTGGTTTATTGCGTGTTGTTGTAGAGGAACTGGGAGCTCAGTGAGGCTTTATAGAATCCACAAGGTATCTAATGCACTGTGGTACATTAGTGTTCTTCTTGTTGGCAAAATGTACGTATGTATGTTCGTCATCTGGAAACAAATTAAACTTCTGCATCACGGTAAACTATGTACCCAGACTAGTCTCTACGCTGGCGTATAAATAGAAGCAACACAACGTAAGTATTTTGATCACGAATAAAGCGAAGCTATTCCAACAACATATATTATGCATTAATGAAAATGATAAAATGCTTCTTGGCAAAGGATTGCAATGCTTCTGGGTTTTATATTAATGTTTAATAACTTTATTTCACATATAAAATCATAAGCAGCGTACTTGGTTCAATCGATTTCATGATAATGAAATAAATCTGTAACAGGTAATTTTAAAAACAAATCTTGCAATTATTATTGTATCTTGTCTATTATGTCTAAGCAGATAAAATAAATTTGAACTGAATAAAATTCTTTTATTACCATTTAGAGTATCAAAGTACAAATTTGTCTTGTGGAACAAAATAATTAAATATAGAAGATACATAAATTCACAGCTTATAAAGATAAGTGATTAAAGAAAATAACAGTATGTAGCGTTTTAATTATATACAATTTAGATTCGGTATCTTTTTGATCGTTCGTTAAGTATTGGAATCATGCGTTCGTTATGAAGTCTCTAACTTTGAATCAAGTCAAAATATATCATTATCATTATTAAAGAGGCATATTTCTCCAAGGCATTATACAGATAGATGTAGTTTTTCGTAGATAAATGTAAACTTAAATAATGCATCTATTGTAACTTGGCATACATTAAACATTATCATTGTTTCGGGAAGTTATGTCAGAAAATTGTTAATAAAGAGTTTGTGTTTGCTCTAAGAATAATAGTTGATACACACACACAATTATCAATCAAACACATATGAATATATAACTATGTGTCTTTGTACTTGAGTATGTTTGTTTATAAATATTAACTATGTATGGAAGAACATTCTTACCAATAATCATTGAAGCGTCGAGGGGTTCATATTTTAGAAATGAAGTAATCCTAGAATGCAGGAGAGTATCTGAGAAAACAGCTTAGAGGACTGAGTAGAATATCCTTGCAGACGGAAAAAAGTGGTCAGCAAGCTACAACACAGGTCCTTTAGCGGCTTGCTGGACACTGTTTTTGTCTATTTTCCCAATTACTCTACGCTGTTTCCTCAGCTATTCTCCTGAGTTCGGAATTTTCTATATTTCTAAAAGTTTAACATGCCCGGCAGTGAGGTACGAAGCTGGCTTACTAACCACATAGTTCCAGGTTCGGTCCCACAGCGTGGAAACTTCAGCAAGTGTCTTCTACAATATCCTCGAGCCGACCGGAGCCTTGCGACTATATTTGGTAAATGGAAATTGAAAGAAGCCAATCGTATATATATATATATATGTGTGTGTGTGTGTGTGTGTGTGTGTGTGTGTGTGTGTGTGTGTGTGTGTGTGTGTGTGTGTGTGTGTGTGTGTGTGTGTGTGTATGTATATTAAATTCAAATTACGACAAACGTAAAACAAACGAAGTTTGCTTTTAGAAGTGTTGAGATGTCTTAGAAAGTTAAAGAAGTGATTTTAAATTCTCAATCGCAGAATAATGCAAATAATATAGCCTGAACAGGATAAACTACCCCTATTTTGCAGAAAAAAGTGTAGGTGGTTAGCTGTGGACTGGAACTCACATCCCCGTGATTACGCGTCACGATGCTCTGAACGTAATCACGGGGATGTGAGTTCGAATCCACAGCTAACCACCTACACTTTTTTCTGCAAAATAGGGGTAGTTTATCCTGTTCAGGCTATATTATTAGCATTATTCTGCGATTGAGAATATATATATATATATATATATATATATATATATATATATATAATACAAAGAATATATATACATGTATACACACATATATGTACATACTTACATCTACATGTGTATATATATGCATATCAGGGTACAGGACGTTAGAACAATAAACTACAGACAACGGAACGAACATATAGGAAAACGGAAAGCCACTTGGAATATCCCTTCATCAGCTGTCTCTATTCTATCTAGACGTTTCGAAGATAAGACAGAACGTACTCTAGAATAGTCTCTTCCTGAGTAGTGGATCAACCCACTACACAGAGGATTCCAAGGTGGCAAACACAAACCAAGACAGGAAAAATTGGACAGTGAAAACAACATTCAAAAGCCGTACGGCCAAACGCAAATCTGAGGTAGAACGCTAGTAGTTCGTCTTGCCTTCACAGCGGCTGGAGTGAAAAGAAAGTTGACCACAGGTCACACAAGAGCAGAGAGGATGGTGGAAGGAGGAAGTGGAACAAGGAGGAAGGGACAGAAGGGTATAGCAGTGAAATAAAGGCCAGGACAGAGGGATAGATAGAAAGATAGGGGAAGACAGATAGATAAATAGATAGAGAGGATGGTGGAGGGAGGAAGTGGAACAATGAGGGAGGGACAGAAGGGTATAACAGTGAAGTAGAGGCCAGGACAGAGGTATAGATAGAACGATAGAGGAAGACAGATAGATAAATAGATAGAAAGAAAGATAGATAGATAGATAGATAGATAGACAGATAGATAGATAGATAGATAGATAGATAGATAGATAGAAAGATAGAGTCACGTCAGAATAATAGTAGACTTACTTGCAAAAAGGACGTGTGCGTTCAATAATGTAATAATACAAAGAATATATATACATGTATACACACACATATATATATATATATATATATATATATATATATATATACGATTACGATTGGCTTCTTTCAATTTCCATCTACAAAATATAGTCACAAGGCTCCGATCGGCTTGAGGACATTGTAGAAGACACTTGCTGAAGTTGCCACGCTGTGGGACTGAATCTGGAACTACGTGAGCTTCTTACCTCACTGCCGTGCATGTTTAAACTTCGGTGACGATAAATTAAGTACCAGTGAAACACTGGGGTCGATGTAATCGACTAGTCTCCGCCACCACCAAATTTCAGGCCTTGAGTAGAAAGAATTATTATTAATTAAATCAAGGCGGTGAGCTGGCAGAATAGTTAGCACGCTGGGCGAAATATCTACTGGCATTTCGCCCGACGCTATGTTCTGAGTTTAGATTCAGCCGAGGCCGACGCTGCCTTTCATCCTTTCGGGGTCGATTAAATAAGTACCAGTTACGCACTGGTGTCGATATAATCGACTAACTCCCTTCCTCATTGTGCCTATACTAGAATTAATTATTAAATGAACAAGCTAGGCGGTGAGCTGGCATAATCGTCAGCACGTTAGCATTTCATCCGATTTTTCGATCTCAGTTCAAATTCCGCCGAGGTTAACTTTGCCTTTTATTCTTTTGAGGTTCCTAAAATAAGTACCAGTTGAGTACCGGGGTTCAATCTAATCGACCTAAGTCCTCCCACGAAGCTGCTGGCATTCTACTAAAATTTGAAATCATTATTAAACGAACAAGCGTTTGATGATATATATTTGATTGCACACTAAAATAATTAACATTGATTACTTTCAAATTTGGCAGACATGAACTGCGACAACTTGGCCAAATGAAAACATTTCTAATCTGATTTGTGCAAGCAGTTCGCTTTGCTTATGAATTCAAATCACGGAAGATAACAAAACCCCAGTGAACCTCCACGTTTCGTAATAACTTCCTTGCGATGTCTTCCAGCCTGTGGCGTTTGAGACATTTCGAAGAGCTGGGCTGCTAACGGCGAAGTTCTTGTAATTGTTGGCTGCTTTCCTAACCGAGGTGTCTGATGAGGCCGATGAGGGTGGTCGGCTGTTGCAACGCATTAACCTCGCTATTGCCCGTGGTAACGATGCGAGCTTGCTTTAGATGACTTGTTTCAGTAGGTTCCGTTGAACATTGTGATGTGCGACCAATTCAGGCACTTGGAGTTGTATTGATTATTTCATCCTTTTTTCTTACTTTCTTGCTTATCTGGTTTTCTTTCGACATTTTTTCTTTGTTTTGCTTTTTTGCTTCCTTTGATTAATTCCTACCAATACTGACTGAGTCATTCCCACCTGAGGAATCTATATGACTGTAAGCTATAAACAAGTTCCTATTGTTTACTGACCTCAGATTAGCTTTAATCACAGTAAGAAATTCTTAGTAACACTTAACACTGGCAATCAGTGTGCTTTTTCATCATATTTTATCTTAGTTTACATTCCATATGCGTACATACCTTTTCAACTTATTAGGGATATTTAGCTGCTATTTCTAGCAGTAGTCGATCCTTGCCGATATTCTTGCATTGGCCCAATTTGTGTTAGTGATACACTATATTCGCGTCATGTCCGATGTTAAATCCGGCGAAAAAACTGTGAATACGACCTACTATGGTGTATTTCGATTTCGTATCTTTAGGGAACTGCATAAACATTAACTCATCGCATTTTGCCCCTTCTTCTTATTGATCATGGAGTTTACTTTATAATCAAAATACATCCGTTCAGTAAGATAAACTTTCATAAATTTCCAGGAAGTTCATTAATATCTCGGTAAACTGTAGAAATAGATTTGATCATAATATTATCAAAACTTAATGTCTTGTACATAATTGATTCGAAGAAGAATCAGGGAGGCCTGTTCGAGTATGATTCGATGCATACATTCAATTAGTATCTATTCAGAATCCATGTTTACAAGTGGATTTTCTGTGGATTACATACTCAGAATGTATAACATTGCTTGCAATAGGAAACAAAAAACCTTATGATAATATATATATATTCACGAACTATTAACAACTCCTAAGTATTCTCTCACCCCCTCTCTGTCCCTGTCCCTCTCTCTCTTCTCAATCTATCTATCTATTATCTATCTATCTCGTACCGTTCTTTTCTCTCTCTTTCTCTCTTCTCTCTCTCTCTTCTCTTCTCTCTTTCATTTCACCTTTCTCCATATTTATTTCCTTCTTTGGGTATGTATCGCCTTATCATTGTAGTTGTATCATTGACTCTTTCAATGTATCTATCACCCTCTCTATCTAGATAACTATTTCGTTGTCTGCTAAAAATACGCAGTTTCATATGCATCAGAAATGAGCAGATATATTCCCCGTGGCGTGTTTTATCAATTGGAAGTAAATGTCCTTGTCCTTCCCTTCTCCATTCTCATATTCCTTTTCAATCGATTGCTCTAAACTAATGCTGAAATATTTAATGATCGCTCATGCAAAGTTCATGTAAAGAGGGCTTTAAAGCAAAAATTGTATTTCCTAAACAAGAGGTACAAGCACGAACGCCTGCACATACAGCGAGTAAGAAATAAACATCATGTTCATACACATTCAAGTGATCATACAATGACATACACCGAAATAAGCTCACACATAGAAACCTACAGGCACGCATTCGGAAACATATAGGCACGTGTAGTGGCAATACGCATGCATCCATATTCATAACGTTTCACGTAGTCGCATCTAATCTTCAACGATGGATACGTTAACATCATGTTCAGCTATGATAGATTTATTAGTGTTCCACTTAATAGAGTAAGGAAAGGCAATTATATGCGGCGAGGTTTATCTTCTAAAAAGACAATTAAGCTCAGCTCGTTCTCTCGAGAGAAAAAAAATACAATATTTTCTTGAACGATTTTTGGTTAAGTTTGCAAAGGAAGGTAGGAATGGGAAATATTAAATATCACATCATAATGTAAAACGGGAAAAAAAAGATCAATAGTTACTGTTACATTACCCCTATGAGTATTGCTATTATCGTTATTATTATTATTATTATTAGTAGTAGTAGTAGTAGTAGTAGTAGTAGTAGTAGTAGTAGTAGTAGTAGTAGTAGTGGTGGTGGTGGTGGTGGTGGTGGTGGCGGTGGTGGTTGTGGTGGATATTGGTGGTGGCGGTAGTGGTGGCGGTGGTGGTGGTGGTGGTGGCAGTGGTGGTGGTGGTGGTGGTGGTGGTAGAGGAGAAGGAGCATGACGACGGCGATGACGAAGGTGATTTTGAAAGAATAGTTGAAGTATTCCAATAAAATGCATTGCGAAATTTATTCCTCCTATTTCGGCCGCTGATGTTAAATCCAGCGAAGGTCAAGTATGCGTTCCATTCTTCTGTTAGAGAATATTAAAAAAAATACAAGGAATTAGTCAATGTGGTCGATTCTCTCCAATGTGTGGACTTAGGCAAAATGCTTAGCGGTATTTCGTCCGTCTCTACGTTCTGAGGTCAAATTCCGCCGAGTTCGATATTGCCCTTCATCCTTTCAGGATTGATAAAATAAGTACCACCTAACCACTGGGGTCGATCTAATTTACTTATCACCATCTATCAAATTGTTAACCTTGTGCCAAAATCTGAAATTATAATTATTATTATTATTATTATTATTATTATTATTATTATTATTATTATGGAGCTGTTGTGGTAGCAGACCACGAAACATGGTTGAAATTCCTCACTATTATTATTATCATCATGATTCAGTAATTTTATTTTTATAACGTGCTCTCACTTCATTACCAGTGCAGCTCTGTGTGCCTTGGGTATGTACTGTGCTTTGCTCTGATGCTCTTATGGTTACTGTATTGAAAGTGTTTTAACCATAAGAGCATCACAGCAAACCACAGCACATATCCAGGGCACACAGAGCTGCGCTCGTTAGTGAAGTGAAAGCACGTTATAAAAATAAAATTACTGAATGATGATGATAATAATGATAATAATAATAATAATAATAATAATAATAATAATAATAATAATAATAATAATAATAATAATAATAATAATAATAATAATAATAATAATAATAATAATAATAATAATAATAATAATAATAATAATAATAATAATAATAATAATAATAATAATAATAATAATAATAATAATAGACCAGATATAGTTGTCAAATATCATGAAGGAAAAAAATGCTTTCTAATTGATGTATCAATACCAGCAGATGACAACGTTTCTCGAAAAGAAATGGAAAAACTTTCAAAATACAAAGACCTGGAAATAGAGATAACTCGAATGTGGAGTCTAAAAACAGAAACAATTCCTATCATAGTAGGTGCCTTAGGTATAATTAAAAAATACTCAGACAAATACATAACAAAAATACCAGGACTTACAAATATATGTAACATACAGAAAATTGCACTACTGGGTACTGCACACATTCTACGCAAAACACTTTCAATACAGTAAACATAAAAGCACCACAGCAAACCACAGCACATACCCAAGACGCACAGAGCTGCGCTCGGTAGTGAAGTGAAAGCACGTTATAAAAATAAAACTACTGAACAATAATAATAATAATAATAATAATAATAATAGCTATGCCAACACTATGGAATAACAACAGAAAAAAGATGGTATAAACACACGCCAGAAAAGGTCACAGAAAACGAGAAAGCAACCATACTCTGGGATGTGCCAATACACTCAGATAGAGAAATTAAGGCAAATAGGCCAGA
Organism: Octopus bimaculoides; assembly: GCF_046866305.1. NCBI lineage: Eukaryota > Metazoa > Mollusca > Cephalopoda > Octopoda > Octopodidae > Octopus > Octopus bimaculoides. Next base: position 17,540,921 of record NC_142933.1, read on the forward strand.
TATAGTTGTCAAAGATCATGAAGAAAAAAAATGCTTTCTAATTGATGTATCAATACCAGCAGATGACAACGTTTCTCTAAAAGAAATGGAAAAACTTTCAAAATACAAAGACCTGGAAATAGAGATAACTCGAATGTGGAATCTAAAAACAGAAACAATTCCTATCATAGTAGGTGCCTTAGGTATAATAAAAAAATATTCAGACAAATACATAACAAAAACACCAGGACTTACAAATATATATAACATACAGAAAATTGCACTACTGGGTACTGCACACATTCTACGCAAAACACTTTCAATACAGTAAACATAAGAGCACCACAGCAAACCACAGCACGTACCCAAGGCGCACAGAGCTGCGCTCGGTAGTGAAGTGAAAGCACGTTATAAGAATAAAACTACTGAACAATAATAATAATAATAATAATAATAATAATAATAATAATAATAATAATAATAATAATAATAATAATAATAATAATAATAGCAACATCGAAAAATACCTTAGGAATGAGAACCCAGATTCGAAATTTCTCCAAGACACCTGTTGAAGGCTGGAGGGTGTATCAGCCTAAACGCTGTGTTAACAACAAATGAGATGAGGGCAAATGTAAATAATGTAGATATTGTCAAGTTACTTATCTTTCGCATAGCACAAGGAAATTTACTTCTCTTTCATAGTGTCACAAAGTACAAGTCGTATATGTTCCTCATATGCGTCACCCTTAAATAGCACCTGAAGATTAGTTCATGCCTATGTTATATGTGGGATGTTACATTTGTCCCATTTATTATTGGAAGGGATTTTGAATAGTCATGTATTACAAAATCAAATCAAAAGCAATGCTCTTTGCGTTATGTGAAGGGCTATATGAAAATATCGTTTTTATTAATACAGTATTTTGATATAAGCATTTATTTTATCCATTTTGTTTCCATTTCAGAACAACACAGCAGATTAAACTGTGAACTAAATGAGTAAAATGTTGTAAACTCTGTTCCCTTTCAGTTTGCAAACTGTAAAAAAAAAGAAATTTATTTTATCGCAGGATCTGATGGAGTTTTTGTGTGATTCACACTTCTGCTTTAGTTGTGCATTGTTATTTCCAAATGATTTTTTGCATGATAGTTTAGCTCTTTTACTTGTGCCTTCTATTTGGATTTTCTAATACGTGGTGAACTTACATTGCATTTATGTCATTGGTTTCAACGTTTCCATGTTCAATTTCTGTGGTTTATAATTTAGAAGCAAATTCAATGATTCTAACAATGATAATAACAGCAATGATTCTACAGGGTGTCCACAATGTCTGGGTATATGGAGTAAATAAAATCATATCATAAGCAATTTAATATAAGAAATAATAATTTTTTCAAAGTATGTGTTAATCCCCATGCGGGTACATGGAGTAAATAAAATCATAACATAAACAATTAGATATAAGAAATAATAATTTTTCAAAGTATGTGTTAATCCCCATGCGGGTACATGGAGTAAATAAAATCATAACATAAACAATTAGATATAAGAAATAATAATTTCTTAAAGTATGTGTTACTCCCCATGTGGGTAGATGGAGTAAATAAAATCATATGATAAGTAATTAAATATAAGAAATAATAGTTTCTTAATGTATGTGTTAATCCCCATGCGGGTACATGGAGCAAATAAAATCTTAACATAAACAATTAGATATAAAAAATAATAATTTTTCAAAGTATGTGTTAATCCCTATGCGGGTACATGGAGTAAGTGAAATCATATCATAAGTAATTAGATATAAGAAATAATAATTTCTTAAAGTATGTGTTAATCCCCATGTGGGTACATGGAGTAAATAAAATCATAACATAAACAATTAGATATAAGAAATAATAATTTCTTAAAGTATGTGTTAATCCCCATGTGGGTAGATGGAGTAAATAAAATCATATCATAAGTAATTAAATATAAGAAATAATAGTTTCTTAATGTATGTGTTAATCCCCATGCGGGTACATGGAGTAAATAAAATCTTAACATAAACAATTAGCTATAAAAAATAATAATTTTTCAAAGTATGTGTTAATCCCTATGCGGGTACATGGAGTAAGTAAAATCATATCATAAGTAATTAGATATAAGAAATAATAATTTCTTAAAGTATGTGTTAATCCCCATGCGGGTACATGGAGTAAATAAAATCATAACATAAACAATTAGATATAAGAAATAATATTTTTTCAAAGTATGTGTTAATCCCCATGTGGGTACATGGAGTAAATAAAGTCATAACATATACAATTAGATATAAGAAATAATAATTTTTCAAAGTATGTGTTAATCCCCATGCGGGTACATGGAGTAAATAAAATCATAACATAAACAATTAGATATAAGAAATAATAATTTCTCAAAGTATGTGTTAATCCCCATGCGGGTACATGGAGTAAATAAAATCATAACATAAACAATTAGATATAAGAAATAATAATTTCTTAAAGTATGTGTTACTCCCCATGTGGGTAGATGGAGTAAATAAAATCATATCATAAGTAATTAAATATAAGAAATAATAGTTTCTTAATGTATGTGTTAATCCCCATGCGGGTACATGGAGTAAATAAAATCTTAACATAAACAATTAGATATAAAAAATAATAATTTTTCAAAGTATGTGTTAATCCCTATGCGGGTACATGGAGTAAGTAAAATCATATCATAAGTAATTAGATATAAGAAATATTAATTTCTTAAAGTATGTGTTAATCCCCATGCGGGTACATGGAGTAAATAAAATCATATCATAAACAATTAGATATAAGAAATAATATTTTTTCAAAGTATGTGTTAATCCCCATGTGGGTACATGGAGTAAATAAAATCATAACATAAACAATTAGATATAAGAAATAATAATTTTTCAAAGTATGTGTTAATCCCCATGCGGGTACATGGAGTAAATAAAATCATAACATAAACAATTAGATATAAGAAATAATAATTTCTTAAAGTATGTGTTAATCCCCATGTGGGTACATGGAGTAAATAAAATCATATCATAAGTAATTAAATATAAGAAATAATAATTTCTTAAAGTATGTGTTAATCCCCATGCGGGTACATGGTGTAAATAAAATCATAACATTAGTAATTAAATATAAGAAATAATAGTTTCTTAATGTATGTGTTAATCCCCATGCGGGTACATGGAGTAAATAAAATCATAACATAAACAATTAGATATAAGAAATAATAATATTTCAAAGTATGTGTTAATCCCCATGCGGGTACATGGAGTAAATAAAATCATAACATAAACAATTAGATATAAGAAATAATAATTTTTCAAAGTATGTGTTAATCCCCATGCGGGTACATGGAGTAAATAAAATCATAACATAAACAATTAGATATAAGAAATAATAATTTCTTTAAGTATGTGTTAATCCTCATGTGGGTACATGGAGTAAATAAAATCATATCATAAGTAATTAAATATAAGAAATAATAATTTCTTAAAGTATGTGTTAATCCCCATGCGGGTACATGGAGCAATTAAAATAATAACATAAGTAATTAAATATAAGAAATAATAATTTCTTAAAGTATGTGTTAATTCTCATGTGGGTACATGGAGTAAATAAAATCATAACATAAACAATTAGATATAAGAAATAATAGTTTCTTAATGTATGTGTTAATCCCAATGTACCCAGACTTTGTGGACACCCTGTAAATAGTGGAGGAGAAGAGTGGTCTTTATTGAAATAACATAGAAATATGATCATGCATTTTGATAGCGGTTATAGTAATTAAGCAGCGATATTTTTAGGGATCCCCGGAGAAAAAAGATACAAAAGAACTTAGTAGGATTTGAACAGAAAATGCTACAGTATGCAGAAATATGTTTACTCTCGTGTTCTATCAAATCGCCACGTTTTTCGCATTTATATCAAGCAGAACATAAAAGTAATACAGGGCAGCTTACAGAAAAGATGATGATGATGAGGAGGAGGAGGAGGAGGAGGAGGATGAGGATGATGATGATGATGATGATGATGATGACGATGATAATGATGATGGTAGTGGTGGTGCTGGTGCTGTTGATGATGATGGTGATAATGGTGGTGTTGGTGGTGATGATGATGATGATGATGATAATGGTGATGATGATGATGGTGATGATGATGATGATGACGATGATGATGATAACGATGATGATGATGATGATGACGATGATGACGATGACGATGATGACGATGATGATGATGATGACGATGATGATGATGACGGTGGTGGTGGTGCTGGTGGTGTTGATGATGATGGTGATAATGGTGGTGCTGATGGTGATGATGATGATGATGATGATGATAGTGATGATGATGATGGTGATGATGATGATGATGATGATGATGATAATGGTGATGATGATGATGATGATGATAATAACGATGATGATGATGATGATGATGATGATGACGATGATGATGATGATGATGATGATGATGATGATGACGATGACGATGACGATGACGACGATGATGATGATGATGATGATGACGACGATGATGATGATGGTGGTGGTGGTGCTGGTGGTGTTGATGATGATGGTGATAATGGTGGTGCTGGTGGTGATGATGATGATGATGATGATGATGGTGATGATGATGATTGCGACGACGACGACGACGACTATGATGACAACAACGACGACGATGATAATGATGGTGATGAGGGTGACTATGATAATGATGGAGGGGTGATAACGATGATGATGACTATGATGACAGAATTATTAAAACCTGATTTAAAAAAAAAATCAAAGAAAGCAATAAGTTGAAACGATGTGGTATCTAATTTCTGTTTCAAGATAGCACCATAAAAATATCATTAATGCTATATTGGCTATTGGTCTAGTGGGACAATTGATAGTTAGGAGAACTACTCTATAAAACTGAGGACGTTTTAATTACCAATGTGTTTGTTATGGGAATGAATGCTATAAAAATCCAGCAATTTCACTCTGTAAGTGCTTCGGACGTAGATTTATTTTCAATCATTATAGTAGTTTTATTTCTTCCGATCTGCAACCCTACCAAGAAAAAATCTATATCAAGCTAAATAACTGTTTCCGAGTTATTTACTGTAGCTTCGAAAACGGGAAAATGGCTTTGTAATATTTTTACATACGTTTTCTTTAATTGAAATATCTCTCTGATCATTGATTTCATAGTCTCTGTAACTGTTTCAGACACAATCCAAGCCATTCATAAAGACTGTTTGCTTTGTTGATAAGATAATGGGTCACCTAGACGATAAGTCCTGTAATCGTTATTGCCTCTTATCTATTACCAACCAACGTTCGATTTCACTTAGCTGCAAGCAGCTATATCCAAATAATATAATTCACTGTTGCAGATCTGGGCACAAAATAGCTTATGCAGTGTTTCTTGACCCGGAAGTTAAAACATTACATTTAAACTATTAAAGTGAATAACATTAAAACCGGTGAGATACTTATGGTGTTTCATATCTGAAAGCAAGAAACAGAAATGGTTGAGTACCTAGCATAATTTTCATTCAGAATTTAGTTGTTTCTTTATGTTTGAGATCAAACACAAGGATGGACGAGGGGCCTTTTCTCTAATGAGTATTAGTCTAGAAAGCGTTTCGGAGTCGATCAAATAATGAATAGTTGAACATTGAGGCCGATGTATTCGACTAGACCACTACTCCGAATTTACTGGCCTTGTGCCAAAATTCGCAACTAATTTTAGGTCAGTATTGCGGTGGCAAGATGGCAGAATCGTGTGTCGGACAAAATGTTTAGCGGCATTTCTTCAGTCACTTCAGGTTCTGAGCTCAGATTTCATTGATGTCCATATTGCCTTCATTATGTTGGGTTCTACAAAAGACGAATCAGTCAAATACTGAGGTTTATTATAATTATTATCCTTGTTAAAATGGCGAGGTAGCACAATCGTTAGCATGCTAAACGAAATGCTTAGCGGTATTTCACCCGTCGCTCCTATCGGAGTTCAAATTCCGCCGAGGTCGACTTTGCATTTCATCCTCCTTTCGGAGTCGATAAAATAAGTACCAGTTCACCACTGGAATTGATGTAATCGACTCGTCCCCTCCCCCAAAATGGCTGCCCGTATGGCAAAATTTGTAACCATTATTATTGCTATTAATATTATTGTTGTTGTTCGTCTATCGACAATTATTGCACGCCGCTTCCGTAATTTTGTTGTTATATTGTTTCACAAAGTTACGTATTGCATATTTGTTATCATTAAAAAATGAACTAACAACGGCTTTAAAAGGCTAGTTAGTTTTTCTGCACATATACTACTTAGGAGCTCAATTGAGGTTTTGTAATAAACACGCCCCTCAATTTTAGATTGAAAATCAAAGATGAGGGACGAGGATTATTCGTCCGCAGAAAAGAACAATCAGTCATCCGCAGAATAGAATAGTCAAATTGTAAAAGTCAGTAAGAGAAGCAAAAGTAACAAGGATTACGATGACAACGTCTACAATTACAACGACAAAAAAAAGTCGACGACAACAACAATAACAATGACATAGCAAGTGAAGGGCATGAAAATAATTCTCGATGCTAAAACTCCCCGCAGTGCTATCACAGGAACAATAAAAAGACAACAAACAACACAAGCGAGAACACTGCTATCTTCACCGCCAGTGGCAACAGCAAACTCAGAAACGCCAATATCATTCACGAAGGAAGCATGAATAATGAAATTGAACCATGCAAATCAGCCGTTGGCGGTTTCGCCGACGCGATGCAGCAAATAAACGAAGAAATTTATATAAATTAAATTTGATTTAAAAGGGCAAAATGTATATTATATAAATACAGGCAAAATGTATATTAGATAAATACGGGCAAAATATGGAGTTGAATGTCGTAGATCTGTCCGGTAAGAATCTAATTTGCAGACAGTTCTATACAAAATAATTGGATCAAGCATTAGAATAGAAGAGGCAACACACCAGAGGATTGAAATCTTGGAAACAGAACCACTTACTCAATGACCTCAGGTCATTAAGTTTAGATGTTGTGGCTTTCAATGAAACTAGACTCTCCGAGCGACAAGCTTCTATACACATTTCCGGTGCATACGAGATTTACTTATCTCCGTGTCAGCCGAAATGGGGAGAGAGCTGTGGTGTTGTTTCGGAGAGGTCTGGATCTTAGGATAAGTGTCATCTTCCTGGACACAGATGTTAAGTTGGCGGTCTTAGGTGTGACCAAAAGATAAAAGAATATGCGGCGGTGATAGGGTCAGATCTTAATCAAGAAAAGTCAGTGGACCAGCAGTTCGGTTCCTAGAGAGGCAGGTTCATGGCGTCCAATAACTTCGTAGGACACTGGACGGAGGTAGTGAATTCTCGCATCGCCTCGGTTAGATACAATTGCCTGACCGTTGTGCCTTACCCAGGTTACGTCTGAGAAAACTGGAGCGCATATTCTTTTACTAGGTGCAGAAGGGACGTTTTCCACTAGGTGATCCACTTGCTATCAACATTCGCTGAATGAAGGGCTGGTATGCCGTGGCTGCTGAAGCACAGATATGCTCTGATACTGTGACAACTCCAGCGTTTTGTTGACAGTGACCAGTTATCGTCACCGTCTGCCTGACAGGATTTTCCACAGCTCGTCATTTTGCAGTCCTGAATGAAGCATAGACCGAGACAGGGTCTTTGGTACCTCACTGTGACGTTCAATGCGGGGTTAGTGGAAGGAAACTGCGACGATGTTCTCGGTAAGATTCTGGTGTTGAACAGAATCAACCAGCTGGTCTCTTCCGAAGGACATTCGGCCCGGGACGTAAAGGATAATTTCCAGAAAATTTAAAGCTGGCAGTGGACCACAGTAGCACTGCCGGTTCAGGATAACACTACAGGTATGGAAATTCCGTCAGCCAGCCTTGTCCCCAAGGTGTGCAGATTGATGATACCGTTCTGCAGGACAGATCCAGCCACCTTCTTTTGGCCAGGAATGATAGGCATTTTTTTTTTTGGTAACCTCAGCGAAAGACATTTTGTGGCAAAGTAGATTGAAAGGAATGAAGACAGATACTTTCCTCTTAGTCTTGGCCTCATCAACATTTTCAAGTTTCTCTTGAAAAAGAAACTGAGGATACAGAGGCAAGTGCTGTTGTCTTCCAGCAATTATATTGAAAGATGGCTGCATGTGGTAAGAATGATCCGAGTGAATGGTCCCCCTATAAGCATGAGATTGTGGACTGACTGAAGAAGGACGATATCGAGAGACATTTGTTCTACTCGTTTATGTTTCCCTGATTTTGAGGGGTCTCCACATGCAACCATAGAAAGTGTTCCTATTGTTATCGCTTTTGAATGTTCACACCCTTGTTTATGTAAGGCCACATTCTATTATTCTGTACCTTCCCCAATATTTTCATTATTATTATTACTATCATTATCATTATTATTATTATTATTATTATTATTATTATTATTATTATTATTATTATTATTATTATTATTATTATTATTATTATTATTATTATTATCATTATTATTATTGTTATTATCATTATTATTATTGATATCAGCGTGCAAGCAGAACAGTTAGCACGCCGGACAAAATGCTTAGCGGCATTTCGTCTGTCCTTACGTTCTCTCTTCAAATTCCACCGATATCAACTTTACCTTGCATACTTTCGGAGTAGATAAATTTCAGGCCTTTTACCTTTAATATATTTTTCAGAACATCTACACGTTCACAGAATTGCTATACATGTGCAATTGCATCATCCGTACCGAATCTTTGGATTATGTGCTTCACTCCGTTCAGGTCAACTATGTCCTTCTTCTTTTAGTGAAATAAAATACATGTTTAAGTACTGAGGTCGATGGATGCACATCTCACCGAAAATTGATGGTGTTGTGTCTAAATAACCGAAAGCTTATTTTCTACTTTTAATTCTATTTGTATTACTTTTGCTGTTGTTACATTCATTGACAGAACACACTGTTCTTATCGACACTGCTCCACCACCGGTATGATATGATATGTTCTCTCACTCTTGTATTTGAAGGAACAAATGCACATTGTAGAAATAAATTATTCCACTAGAATAATCTAGGGATAAAAAGAGATTGGGACCGAGAGACAGTGGGATAGGCTAGCAGTGTTATATACAAACACACAGATAGATAAATAGATAAATGGACGGAGAGATAGAGAGAGAGAGAGAGAGAGAGAGAGAGAGAGAGACATACATACATACATACATACGTACACACATACATACATACATACATACATACATATATAGATAGATAGATAGATAGATAGATAGAAAAACAGACACACAGTCATATGTATCGGTTTGTTATAAACAAGCAATAACACATTTGAGAGTTGAAAATTTGCATAATTTGAATTGTCTCAGCCTTAGTCTAACGAAAAACATAAGAAATATGAAGGAAGTGAACTTGTTTACTCCGGCCATCGAACTTGTATTTCATATGTGCTGCCACGTTTCGTTAACGAGTGTTCGACTGCACTGAATACAAAGAGGAATACTGTGTCTAAATAAACTCGCTTTCTTCACACGAACTCTACTCTCAAAGGTTTCATTAAATGCTCTGGTATTAAAAGCGATTATTTTATTTAAAACTTATACAGAAAATCGTGTATGTGTGTGCGTGCGTGCGTGCGTGAACTTATACTTACATCTATTTATGTAATTATGTTTGAATTCGAATGCAAGACTTACAATATATTTCGCTAGTTTCGGGCTGCGTGTAATGAGATAAAAAAAAAAATTGGTATCTGTGTTTCAAGGAATTAAGAATTAAATATATAAAATGTTAATGAAAGAAATATCCCCACAAGGTTATAAGCGATAAACAAAATTGTAAAGAACAGTGTCGATAAAAGATTTAATAGAATTATACAATCGTCAAAGATAGATATATTCTAAGCTGTTTAAGAATAGATGAACCATCGAAAAAAATAAACTAAAATATCCACACAAGACATCATGACAGTGAACTGGTTTGCATACACAGAAACGCACACGCATATACACAAATATACATATATATATATATATATATATATATATATATATATATATATATATATATATATATATATATATATATATATATACAAAGTTATGTAAAAACATATATATATCTATCTTAACTATATATTTGTATCCCTCTCATATACATATTTTGTGTTTAAATAAATATATTTGCATACACACATATATGCACATAAATATATACATAAATATATAAAGACATACATACATATATGAGTGTGTTTGTGTGTGTGAGAGAGATAGTGAGTGTGTGTGCATATACATGTTTAAACATATCTATCATTTTTGTTACTGCACCTCTCTCTCTCTCTCTCTCTCTCTCTCTCTCTCTCTCTCTCTCTTTCTCCCTCGCTTTCCCTCTCTCTCACACGGACACACATATACATATAAATACATATATATGTATGTATACGTATATATACATACATATATATATATACACGTATACATACGTACATACATACATACATACATACATACATACATACATACATGCATACATACCTACATACATACATACATACATACATACATACATACATACATACATACATAGTGTTCTTACATACACATATATCAGGATTGTTGCTTTGTACTCGGACTAAAACCACGCTGGTCAATATGACGGATTTATCCAGCTTAGGGGAATGACAATCTAGAAAACTCGGGCGAAGAGAGAGAAACATGCGTCGTTAGGAAAAAGAACTTTGTCACAAGACATTCGGAGATGTGAACAAAGAAATGACGTCAACACGATAGTCAATGTGATGCGTCACAATTAGGATTGCATAAGCATTATTTATTTCCATTGTATAATTACACCCTGGACTGATACTATTACACGTTAATAGAATAGTATTATCCCAATGTAGTTATATAGAGATTAGGTATTCTTATCTACTGCTATTTTCTATTGGAAAGCTGGATATACAGAGACAAAGCGCTTGAAATAGTATAGCAGTAACGGATAAGTATAAGATTCGTTTCCATTTTACTGCATTATTTTCACTGAGTAGTTTTATATATGTTATATACTATGAATATAATTATTTAAGATTTCATTCAAAGACCAATGTGATTCTCATGTTCGTATTGTAGAGATGGAGGAAGGGTTGACGATTAACACAAGTAATATATATATTCAACTACATGATGTATATGTATTAGAATATAATGTGCAAAGACTATAATAGGAATTGTTTATGGGGATAGTATATTATGGTAGTACAGAGGAAGGCATATAAGATAATATGTTGTATAAATAAGACAAAAATAGTGTAAGGTGAGTACTGAGAGATAATATATCGGCTGACGGGCAACGTCAACCAGAAAGGATTCTTGAATTATAGATATGAAATTTAATTCTAGATATCTTAGAATTTAACCACTACCGAAATCGGCTCACTACAAAAACGACTGTTTTCGCAATAAGATGGTCAGTTAGTGAATCTCATACGCATGTCCCATGAATGTCTTGGCTACGTACAACTACAGCCGACTCCCAAGATATATTTACAAAGGGGAGGTAAGTCTGTTGCTGCAATCAGCGTATTTTCAAGTGCGGTGTTCAACATCTGTATTTCATTCATTGCTAAGCAATACTATTGTGTGAATCTATGTGTTTATGCGTGTGCCAACGTTTCGGCTGATGTACCCTCCAAACTACTACTACTATTATTATTATAATTATAATTATTATTATTATTAGTATTATTATTATTATTATTATTATTATTATTATTATTATTATTATTATTATTATTTTTATCATCATTATTCAGGTTACTGCTTGGAATCGAACTCGGAATCTTGGGGTTAGTAGCCCGCGCTCTCGACCACTACACCATATGCCTGTGGGCATGTAGTGGTTAAGAGCGCTGGCTACTAACCCCAAGGTTCCGAGTTCAATTCAAGGCAGTAACCTGAGGCACTAACGAAGGCTCATAAGTGGAAATCCCCTGGTCTTGATAGAGTACCAAATTTCTGGCTCTCATCACTCTCGTCCGCACACAAAATGTTAGTAATACTATTTAATAGTATTATGAAAGACCCAGAAAGAACTCCCCATTGGATGGCAAATGGTATTACTTACCTCCTCCCGAAAAATAACGAAACCAAAGACCCAAAAATCTACCGGCCTATAACATGTTTGTCTGCTACCTATAAGATTTTGACATCTATTCTAGTGGAGAAAACATACGTTTATGGAAGAGAATAACCTCTTTCCCACTGAACAGAAAGGATGCAGACGAGGCTCATACGGATGCAAAGATCAGCTCTTAATTAATCGCATGATCCTTGAGAACTGCCATAACAAGCGCAGAAATCTCAGCTCTTCATGGATTGATTATAAAAAAAGCCTTTGACAGCATACCACATTCGTGGATTCTGAAATCGCTGGACATTTTCAAAATTTCTCCTGTGATTTCAGATTTTTTAAAGTATAATATGTCACTATGGAACACGAAGCTGCAATTATATCATTCTAATGGAGTATTGCACTCAAACAATATTAGCATAAACTGTGGCATTTTCCATGGTGACTCGCTTTCACCACTAATTTTCTGCATAGCACTAATACCACTCTCACGTGAACTGAATAGAACAAGGTATGGCTACAAAATTGACAAGAAGAAAATAAGCCATCTATTTTATATGGATGATTTAAAGCAATATGGCAAAGACGATGAAGAGCTTCAAGGACTACTACATACTGTGAAAGGATTCAGTGAAGATATCGGGATGGAGTTTGGCCTTGAAAAGTGTGCCAAAGCCACTTTTAAGAAAGGGAAACTAGTAAGGTCAAGTTCAATAGAATTAGATGTCGAAATAGTAAGAAAAGAACTTGAGCAGGAACAAACCTATAAATACCTAGGAATAAATGAAGGCTCTGGTATCCAGCATGCAAGCATGAAAGAGAAGGTTAGGAAGGAATGTTATAGAAGAGTTCGAGAAGTCTGAGCTGAATGCATACAATAAGGTGTTAGCCATAAATTCCTTAGCAGTCCCAGTTCTTCTTCATAGCTTCAATGTGCTTAACTGGAATACCAGTAAAAATAGTCAAAATTGATAGAAAAATCCGCAAGCTACTGACTTGTAATAAGACGCATCATCCAAAGGCAGACGTGGATCGTCTTTACCTTCCCAGAGCTCAGGGAGGTCGAGGCTTGATCCAGCTTGAACTTACGTACAAAACCACCACAATCGGACTGGCCAAATACTTTGAAACAACCAATGATTGGATGCTGAAACTTGTTGAAAAACATGAAAGACCGAAAAAAACTTCACTCTATTCTGAAAGAGAGCAAAAATTCGCTACCGAACATTTAGATACCCACCAGCTTGATCAGGTTGAAGGAAATGCGCCAACTGCTACTGCAAAGAAAATAAAATTAATTGCAAAGACAAAAGCACAAGAAAAATTAGCTAGCAGACAGGAACAGAAACCTCTGCAATGGCAAGTATGTGGCTCGTAGCAAACAAGCTGATGTCGACCAGAAACGCACGCATCAGTGGTTACGAAGTTCAGGGCTAAAAGCAGAGAGTGAAGGTTTCATATTGGCTGCTCAAGACCAACGTTTATTAACCCGGAACTACCAAGCCAATGTGATAAAAAATGGAGCTGACCCAAAATGCCGATTTTGTAACGATGTGATTGAAACTATATAAAGCAAGACATGACAGAGTCGGCCAGTATTTACACTGGACAATATGTCGGCATTATAAAATCAAAACCGCTGACAAATGGTATAAACACCATCCTGAAGCTGTGACTGAGGGAGAAAATGTGTCAATTCTCTGGGACTTCCCCGTACATACCGACAAAACTATAAAAGCTAATAAACCAGATATTATTATAAAAGATCAGACAAAGAAGACGTGTTTATTAATTGACATGAGTATTCCCTCTGATCATAATATAGCGGCGAAAGAATTTGACAAGATCAGTAAATATAAAGACTTGCTAATAGAAATTGAAAAAATGTGGCACTTCAAGGCGACTACCATACCAGTGATTATAGGATCTCTAGGAATGATAAAAAAAAGGTACTGAAACCTATTTGAAAATGATACCAGGCTTACCATCTCTACAGGAAGTGCAAAAATTCGTGCTAACTGGAACGACTCATATACTGAGAAGAGCATTATCGCTGTGAAATCAACATCCATTCATGATTTTTTTTTCTTGAATACATGTTTTACCTGTGAATTTGCGTGTGTAAACTGGGAATGCATACAACGAGTTTCTCTGCCCTAGGTGTACGGAAAACACTCGGCGAGAAATGAAAGAAAATTTGAAGAAAGAAGAAAAAAACAACAACAACAACATAATGATAATAATAATAATAATAATAATAATAATAATAATAATAATAACAACAGGAATGAGAAACCAGTTTCGAAATTTCCCGAAGATACCTGATGAAGGCTGGAGGGTATATCAGCCGAAACGTTGTGTTAATAACAAATAAGATGAGGACAAATCTCCATCAAATGTAAATAATGTAAATAATGTGATTTTAGGGATGTACTGACAGAAGAGCATTCTCACTATATATAGGAGATTGACCTTATTCATCTTTATTTATTATTTCGAAGTTGATAATGCGTCCTGGCCCCTCTCAATGTTTCTGGCTAAGTGTAATCCATCTAATAGTAAAAATTATATAAATCGGTCAGGAAAAACTTTTATGTATGTATATGTATGTTTTCTCATTGCTGCTCTATGTATGAGTATGTGTTTAAATATATGAGTAATTAAATTTAATTTGGAGCTGATTCAAAGATTAACAGATTTCTGTTGTCTTCTGTTGTTCATCCATCGAATTAACCAAACTTCGATTTTCCTTTTGAAAGCTTTCTATATGCCAATAAGTATTACGGAAGACTTGTGAATGCTACAGTAATTTACTTTTATTCTGTCTAACATATTTAAGTTTAAATGGAAGAGTTAGGTTACTTAACTTAACGAATCTGATGATTAATGTAACTGCGAGAATTGTTATAATTATATAAGACATATATCAATGAATAATTGAGAAGAATGACTTATTTCTGAAGGTTATATAATATCTGTAGGTCAATTAAGATCACAGATTTGCAATGATTAATCATTTACGGTGTCATTTTTATGTCATTTACTTTTTTTCCGTGTAAGAGTAGCAATGCCCACAGATATTTCAAGTACTGCTACCTTCGTGTAGTTGTCACGTTAGACGTAGGGACGTTTCCATCTTTTGCTATTTAAATGCAATTGAGAAGAAAACGTGAGTAGTGAGTGAATCTTCGGTAGTTACTCTTCCGCCTGGAAACATTAGGAGAGAAAGAATTTCATAAAGATTTTCGTTATTTATGATTAAAGTCATAAGGAAAATGAAGGTATGTAGCTTATACGTTTTACTTGATGTAGTGCAGCTCTAACAGTTTCATAGGAGAGTAAAGTTGCAGTAATTGGGCAATTGAAATATATGTAGAACAGAGATTTGGAACTGTACTTCTTTTTAAATTTAAAAGTACGTAAGTAGCACGGATGTGTTTTGGTTCGATAGAGCATTCTCGTGACCGAGCACATATGCATAGAGATATATACAATCACGCACATACAGAAACGTATGCGTACATGCGTACAGTCACACGTACATACAAGAATGCACGCACAAATATTTATACATAAATGGTGTGATCAATAAGTATCAGGATTGTTGCCATAGTAACGAAGCGAAAGCACGTACAGTAAAGCCGCTTGGCACAACCTGACCTTAAACTCGATTGGACATGCGCACTAAGATTTAACATTCTAGCTCACTTACGCTGTTTACAGCAGTGCTTGGAATGAAGGTATATAGCATGTTGTCGGCGTATTGACCACGACAGTGAAACTTCAGCAGAGAATTTGGATCAAATTTTGCAAAAACCTTGGTGATACCTACTCAAAGGCCTACGCAAAGTTTCCATTGCTCTCGGTACAATCAAGAAGATCTTCTGCAACAGAAAACCGAGTGTCTTTTCGATCAACCGAAAACAGTGTTGACACAAACCTGGCAGGTACACGTCCCATACCCAAATCTGCAGTGATAATGGACTGAAGTGAATTGTGACTCATCTGTACCTCTTCTGATAATCACGGATGGTAATTTGACAGTTTCTCCTCACAGGTACATGTTCGAGTTTTCTCCGAGGTCTGCTGGTTGTGGGCCTGGTCTCCCAGAACGTTCCTCAATGTCAACATATTTTCGGCTATCTTAGAAACGTCTGAATCACTCGTATACTTGTGTGCGGCTCATATACTCCTCTCCATACACTTTCTGCAACTTTGCGTAAACCTCTGAGCAGGTATCGTTATGACAACGTTCTGTGTCATGGTCAATGCGACGATCACACACTGCACCTCTTCCTTCGAAGCACTGCAGGGGAACTGAAATAGCACGTTAAAACTTAGCGCACATGCACAACAGAGTAAGGTCAGTCTTTGCTAAGTGGCTTTACACTGCTTGCCTTCGCTTCGTTTCTATGGCAACAGTCCCGTACGTACTTACTTCCCCGCTTATATACATACTCATTCACATAGGTCCGTATATTTATAGATATACACACAAACGCACACGTACACACATACATTCATACATGCATGTGCACATGCATACATATGTATGTACATAGATATTAAGATATGCATGCATAGATACGTAAAGGTATCCTTAAACATGTCCATCCATCTCCATTGGATCCATCCATCTGTTCATGCAAAGATTCAGACACACATACACACATACATAAATATTTAGGTATTGATTCGGAAACATCTTTTTATAACAAGATGAATTTCATGATGTATTTTCAATATCATTCCTGATTCTAAAATTTAGGTTATCTGCCTTGTCTGTAGAAGAAATCCATTCTGTTGACATTAAAACCCGCAAGATCATGACATCAACAGGAAACCCACAGAGAAATAGTTATTTGAACATCTTATGTACATAAGATGAGATTTAAAAAAAATAGAGGTCACAAAAAAGACAGTGGAGCCTCAACATGCAACCGTAGATATGGATTATGCCATGTCTGTATAAGGTATCACACATGTGTTAAGCAACTGCGTGAAATGTCATTAATATACTACCTCCATTTGGAAAACGACGTTGTCGCTAAAACAATATACAAATCCATTAGAAAGAGATTGTCCTGGAATAAATACACAGAACCCGTCTGATTTTGAATGCGTACGCAATCATCAACAAAAGGAATTTTGGTGGAATATTTCCATCTAATCATCTGTCAAGTGTAAACGTAACAGACCAGATATTGTTGTTTGGAACAGACAGAAAATGTACGTACGATTCAGTTGCCATGGTGATGCTAATATCTCTTTGAAAATCTTGGATAAAGTGTATAACTACGGACACATGCTTCGAAATTCAGCTTCTATGTCTTAATTATAATTTCTCTTTACACAAATAATATTTGGTGCATTTTGGTTGTGTGAATTGATGCCTGACAATCTGAGTAAGCTAGGGTTTTCAGAAAAAAAATACAACAAAAAAAACGCACATCATATGTACAATCTGCAAGGATTCTAAAAACATGTAAAACTTTTATCAGCTTTAAAATATGAATTTGTTTCCTATCAAGTCCAGCGACTGAGCTTTATGCAGTAATTAAATAATTGGAGTTAAAAAATCACAGTAAAGTCCGTTCGAACGGGCAGCCTTTTTAGTACAACTACTGCGTTGATCATTTAGAAATATTTTCGAACCAGCATTTTTGCTGGTTGCAAAATCGGTGACTGTACGTCGCTTGAAATTATATATATTGCGAGCAGAATCGAGCTCTGCCATCTCCACCACACTCGTGTTAGGCTTTTTTGGTTGTCGCTTATTTGTGTTCATGAGTTCAAATTTGTTATATATTTAATGTTTTATTGTCATTGTTGCACTTGTTGAAATTGAACTGTTGTTTGTTAACTGTTATTTTCACCCTTCGGAGCAGAAAAGTCTTAAATTCTGAAATACTGCTCTGAAAAATGACAACTGTCATTAGAACTGTGATTTTTACGCTTTGCAGGGTAACAATTATTTTTTATCAAAAATTATTTTTTGTCAAATTTTATTCCATTTCGAAGGAAATTTTTTTACTGTGAACATTTTTTTTCACGTCATGGATTACAATTTGTTTTCGAACGAAAATTCCCTGGAAATGGAAAAGGCTGAAAAAATGATAAAAATTTAATGCGAGTGCAAAAGGAAAAGCAACGTTTTTTCGGCCGTGGTGGGCAGCAACATCAGAGCAATAGAAATTACAATGGCAGAGTTTTTTAAATATAGGAATCCTTTCAACAAAACAAGTAATGATATAAAACTACTCCCTCTTCGATAGTTTTTTCAGAATATTGCGGCAAAAACAGTAGTGTGCAAAACGTACAGCATGAAAGAAAAGAGAACTACGACATGTAAAAGTGAGGCGATAGAAAAATGTTTGTCGCAAATCTAGAGCAGAATAATTTACGTCGGCCGTAGAAGAAAGCATGCCACGATCGAAGCTCAATTCACCGATGAATAAAAGGTAATGGGTTTATCTAAAATAACCTTAAAAAATGGAGAGATGATATTACTGTCGACGTACATGGGCAGACGAGCCGCTAAAATTAAAGTGGAAGAAATTCTGGCAGGTCTCGAGTTATATGGATAGCGCCGACCGCTACTTCTGACCTGGAAGAGAAAATGAGCAAATGCAAAAATAGGAAAGAGAGAACTAGGAAGGTCAGTCCTTCGAGATGGTCGTAGAAGCCAAAGCTGAAGTCCTTGAGGGACTGCCCGACAGAGTATTTATGAGGGGTTAAGCGTAAGGGTAAGTGTAGAAGGACCTAGGCCACGTTGCTTTGAATGCGGTAAAAAGGGTCATGTTCGTGCAGGCTGTAAAACAAAGGAGAACAAAGCTCCTTCACAACAAAACCACAAAACGTGAAAGAGACGGAAAAACAACCAGCAATACAAACAAAAGTTACAAAAGAACCCAAGGAAACAAGATAAAAAAAAACATAGTGGCAACGATACAAACCAGAGAAGGGTACGAAATGGAGTTTACCACAGTTAAATCCCAAAAAGAAAACAGGCCTCAGCGCCAGACTACCCACCCCATACAAAGAAAATATCCATATATATATATATATATATATATGTATACATATATATATATATATATATATATATATATATATATATATATATATATATATATATATATGTATGTATATATATATATATATTATATATATATATATATATATATATATATATATATATATATAAGGTAAAAAACACACACACGAAAATCGTCAAAACATAACAACCAGGAAAAGGACGATTGCACAACAACGGCACACAGGACAAAACAAGATACACGGATCATTCGCAGTCAAATGCTTCTTGAGCTGGAGTCTAGAATTTCCATGTAGTTTCGCCCAACTCTCTCTGATACTACTCGAAACCAGTTGGGCCAAGCATTAAGCCCCTAAGCAAGGCAAACGAATGTACATGTACAAGCACAATACTTTCGAATATGGGATGAAGGTAACATAAAAAATAGAATTATACATATTCATATAATATATACACGTATACATGCATATGTGTGTGTGAGAGCGATTCTATGTTTGTGTCTGTATTTGTGTCTGTGTGTGTGTATGTGTGTTTGTATCAATATGCATTCATATTAATATACACTGATACATTCAAACAGACATGCATACATGGATAACTTTTTCGTGTGGAATAAAATAGAATTCCACGTATGTCAAATACAAGAACATAGATGTTTATATGTACATTCTGTAAATGACGTAATCATAACCGAACGCTGCTGTGTATTGGCTATGAATAATAGTCTAATATTGGGGCATATAACCTCTCTGCGAACGAGAATATATATGCTGTAGGTAATAAACTTATAAGCATAAAGAGTATAAGTATTTTGAGAGTACCTTAACTTGTGAACCTTTCTTAATTCAACGAAAGGGGTGTGGAGTGGAGTGGAAGCGTTTGAGGAGGCCAGGATGACGCAAATGGGACTCAAGAGATGTTTGAGGAAAAATGTAAAGATCAAAAAGGTGAATGACAAGGACCTTTTTATGTGCACAGTCTGTGACAGACCATGGCTGTGACAGACCATGTCTGTCTTTGGCTGGCCTCAAATCTCACCTGCGAACCTATGGAAAACAAACTTCAAACAGCTATTCTGATTATATACCTGTGCACACGTTCGAATGTGGTGTGTCCCAGAGGGCTTGCAAATCTAATGGGGGTCTTAAAGGACATGTTAAGATCCACAATGAGCAGAACTTACCTGCAGATATTGGTAGTACAAATCAGAGGTGCAGTCTGTGTGGGTGTTTTTTTCAAAACATTGTTTGGTTTAAAAAGCCACATCAGACGGCATGAAAGGGCTAAGGTGTATGTATATGTATATATATATATATACATACATAAATTAAAGAAGACACGTATATACATCATATCCTAGTAGTTGTATTTGACATACGTTGAATTTTCTTTTATTCCACAGGAAAAAGTCATGCAAGTATGCATATATATATATATATATATATATATATATATATATATATATATATATATATATCTGTTGGTGATGTAATATGTATTTATACGTCTTATATATACAGCTATATATATATATATATATATATATATATATATATATATATATATATATATATATATATATATATGTATGTATGTATGTATGCATGTACGTATATGTATATATATATATATATATATATATATATATATATATATATATATATATATATATATATATATGTATATACAGATGCATAGATGGATGCATGAAACAAATACGTAATAACACAGAGAATTTAGGAGTGCTACTTAAAAACCATTATTAGTTTTGGAATGATGACAACCGTCTGGCAGAGATTCACTGTTTGGCAAGATTAACTTTAACAGTCAACACTGCCGCTAAGGTAGTTAAATGAACTACGCCAAGCTCTTCCGTATTTGATGAATTAGTAACGTTGTCTATATGCAGACCCATAAATATGTCATTAACTCGAAATGATGATTATCCAGCGGTAGAATCACCGAATGATAGTATTAGACTAAATTGAAATGGAGCAATAAATATATTCTGGGAATTAGTTACACACACACACACACACACACACACACACACACACACACACACACACACATATATATATATATATATATATATATATATATATATATATATATAAATTTATACATATGTGTATATGTGTATATATGTATCTATATATATATATATGTATGTACGTGTATATGTATGCATGTATGTGTGTATGCATTAACTATCTAAAGTTGAGTTTCACAATTAAGAAATGAATGAATGAATGAATTGTGTGTATGCTTGTCTTCCTGTAAGTAAAGAATTGATTCAAAGCCCATTATAGGATTGCAGATGAAAAAACAATATCACGTTTAGAAGTGTGAAAATTCTTATATATTTTGGTGTTTCCGCTAGCAGATTTTATTTATGTGCAAATTTCTTTGTCGGTTTCTTTTTCTGAAAATGCTATCTACCTTAACTTGTCTCTTATGTGTGGAGGTGGTGTGTGCGTGCATGTGTATGTGTGTGCGTGTGTGTGTGCGCGCGCGCGTACTTGCGTGTATGCGTGCATGTGTATACACGCCATGTTTTCTGTCTAACCAGAGGCGCGCGCACAACAACACACACATATCTGTGCATGGCGGCGAGCTGGCAGAAACGTTAGCACGCCGGGCGAAATGCTTAGCGGTATTTCGTCTGCCGTTACGTTCTGAGTTCAAATTCCGCCGAGGTCGACTTTGCCTTTCATCCTTTCGGGGTCGATAAATTAAGTACCAGTTACGCACTGGGGTCGATATAATCGACTTAATCCGTTCGTCTGTTCTTGTTTGTTCCCTCTATGTTTAGCTCCTTGTGGGCAATAACGAAATAGGTATTTCGTCTGCCGCCACGTTCTGAGTTCAAATTCCGCCGAGGTCGACTTTGCCTTTCATCCTTTCGGGGTCGATTAAATAAGTACCGGTGCGTAACTGGGGTCGATATAATTGACTTAATCCGTTTGTGTGTCCTTGTTTATCCCCTCTGTGTGTAGCCTCTTGTGGGTAGTAAAGAAATAACACATATCTGTGTATTTATTTATATTTATATAGTTTCCCAAAGATTTCATAATTTTCTTTAAGGCGTCATATGCTATACTCTGCTCATTTGTCGTTATTTCTTCCTGCACAGATTACTTTCTTATTCTTTAGCTCTGATGCTTAAAACCGACTATCTTCAAGTATAGAATTTAGTAAATCATATCTTTTCAGGAATCTACTTTCAAACATTGGTCATACAGATTATATTCCAAAACACCTAGACGAAGGTTTCGAAAATTAGTTCAACTCTCTGAATTAATTTCAAATAGATTATATTATAATCTGCCTTTCAACATTACACTGGAATAATGCAAGAGATCGTCTTCATATTCTCCAAAGAACCGCAAGCATCATATTATGTAATTATCCCCGTTTACCTTCAGACAATCTTCTACAATATATACTTTTTGTTGTACAAACCGCAATGCAATGAGGATTTAATTAACCCTTGCAAACCAGTAAATCACTCGGAGTAATATCGCCTCGCGTTCTCACAGACTAGGTTACGAACCTTGAAGTCAAGTCTTTGTTATAGTATGTATGGGGTTAGTTAATATTCGAAAATTAGCAGCAAAATCATTCCTATTTAATTTAGTTCTTTGTCCGTCTCTACAGAGAGTATTCAGTTGTTTATCCAGTTGAATTCCTACTCATAAAATTAATGCTTAATCAGCTGTACGTCCCATAGTTACGTTTGTGGGTCACGCTGAACCTGCCCCCAAAAATATGACAGTGCTGGACCATTGAATTACTGGTATAATTCAGAGAGAGTAAGTTAGTGGGAAAGGGATAGAACTCCAAAATTGAACTTGTTATGTATTTATCATCCTCAAAATCTGCCTTCAGCTCTATGTAATCTCAAGACGTAGAAAGCAGACTTAATTGTACAAGACATTGTGTCCGACTCACTGGCAGTATTCTGAAAAATTTTCAGACTTTTCCCACATATCTTGCAGTCTAAGAAATGCTTTCTGAATATAAGATTCGGATCGATCACTACTTCAGGATCGTTTGATTTAGATATGCAAGACCAAAGCAGACCTGCCTGTGAAAACGACAACTACCCAATATTATCCCTCGAGAAATAAGTTAGCAATTACTTTCAGAATCATATGTCAATATTACACAGAGAATTCAATATCATCGTGATCTTATCGTAGCTACGGAAAGTTGACCGTTTTTCAGGTTGCTTTATTACTCTATCGACTCGCCTTAGCTCCAAAAGTATTCTGGTCACCTATTTAATCAATTGGTTTCTATGAATAATAAAATCCAATTCGAAGCTATTTGCACAAAGGATCGATGCTGATAATTTAATTCTTCGGTTGGTTTCGGTTGGTTTGTAATTTTCGAAATATCACTAAACATTAGTTAATGAATAATAGTTTCCAAATTTCCCTGTAGCATCTTGAAGACGATGAGCCTTTTGTCGAATGAATATATAACAGTTCATTGCAGCTACCAACGTAGTGTATTACAGATATCAAGGCAATGTATTACGGATAACAGCACTAAGCATTCAAATCAATGTTTGCTTAAAGCCGAGGTAGAATTTGTAATTAAAATGGAAATTATGACTGCAGTGTAAAATTTGATAGACACAAATGTTGATAACTTTTTGCAATCGTTAAAATGCCTCATATTTTAGGAAAGAGAAAATTACTGTTAGGGACGTTCATCTTTCTTCCAGAAACATCAAAGCCGTAAGGAATCTGAAATAGTTATTAAGCTTAACAATGCATTTTTCATGCTGGAATTTTAACTACTGATACACCGCTGCCTCAGTTTCAAATAAATATAAAGTGTCTTTCACAAAGTCATTCAGGCTTGGTTTAGATTAGGATGTTGTGACATCCGGAAAGTGTTATAGACAGCATTAGCCGCAATATAGTTTCATATATAGAGTGAAACTGCATAGTAGTTTTGATTTTCTGGAGGTTTCAACGCTTACTCTATGGCTCTCGTGTTAACAAATGTTTATACAAATTGTTTGCTGTAATTGTTCAGTCTCTGACAGTTGTATTCAACATCGTACCGCATTAGAATAATCTAATATTTATAGATTTAGTAATGTAAACCATTACTGCTTAAATTTACATCAACTTGTAAGTTTTCCATACACTCTGCATTGTCAGTTTATTTATGAGAAACCTTATGTAAAATCAAAATATATATATATATATATATATATATATATATATATATATATATATATATATATATATATATATATACATATAATGATAATAATAATAATAATAATAATAATAATAATAATAATAATAATAATAATAATAATAATAATAATAATAATAATAATAATAATAATAATAGGGATAAAAATCCAGAATTACAGGATCTTTATATTATATATATATATATATATATATATATATATATATATATATATATATATATATATATATATATTCTGTATAATGTTCCTACGGACGTCACTTTGTTTCATGATCAAAGGATTAAATTCTCTCCAAAGGGCTATGTTTATAACAAAATATAATTTAATTCTTCCATGTATTAACTTATTGCAAATATCATTACTCCATTGTATCTAAGAGTAAAAATCACGTTATAAATATATACATCAATTAATTCAATAAATATTTCAAATCGCTAATTGCTCCCCTGTGGTATTATCACAAATATTTAATCTCAAACTCAACTTTTACGCACCAAGTAATACTTATATTCTACGTAAAATTCCACATAAAAATCATTTATAAATCTTTGATTTTATCATCAATATACAAAGAACACGAATAAATCATAATTGCTTTCATTAACAGACCAGGAATGAAATTGGAAGATAACATCTTAACGAAATATAATATATAAACGAATGAACCTCATTCTTCCAATTTGGAATTCTAAATAAAATTATGGGGCCCGTAGCTTGTGTATTTAATGGAGACTTCTACAGTTATATAAATCAAATTACTGTTAAGTAGACGCATGTTTATTATCCAGTATGAATCTAAAGCATTCTGCAGCAAAATATGTAACATATTTAAGGAAATCTATCAGTAATCAAATAGATTCTTATAATAAGAATACGTACGTTATTCTTCATTTCAATACGTGAGTAAGCAGGGAGATGCAGTAATTAAGGGTACCGATGAGTAAAGTCAAATTTATTTAAGTATAAGTGAAATACCAACATTTGTGATTTATGCATATGTGTATACTTCCCAGTGAAAGTACGTATACACACACACACACACACACACACACACACACACACACATATATATATATATGTATATATATATATATATATATATATATATATATATATATATGGAAATGCACACGTGTACACACACATAGACACGTACACTCATTCACACATAGTCACTCACAGATTTACTTGTATGCCAACTTTTCTAGAGAAACAATTCAATATTAAACAGGACGGTTACTCATTAACATTGTAGTAGAGTGAATGTTCTTATATGTATGCACGCATACACACAAACGCATACACACAGGTATGTATGTATGGGTGGATGGATGGACGGATGCATGCATGCATGTATGTATATGTATATATGTGTGCATAGATAGATAGATAGATAGATAGATAGATAGATAGATAGATAGATAGATACATGTATATTTCTAGATATGTGTATACATGTATGTATGTATGTGTGTGTATATATGTATGTAACACAAGTGGAGAATCTGTAATGTGTAACAGTATACTGACAAGTAATTATATCTAGAAGTATGCATACAAGCTCGCATAATCCATGTATGTATATGTACCTGACTGTACCTGCAATTTCTATACATATAGAGACGTGTGTGGAGGGTGCTAGTATAGTTGCCGTCAAAGCGATGTTGAGACTTCTTCGTTCTTACTATATGCTTACTACCTCATTCTTACTATCGCCGTAAAAGATGTGTCAGATTTCTACATCAGATCACTTTACGGTCAGGTACATCCGTAATTCAAAATTAGAATTGACAAATATTACGAATTTGTCAATAATGACAACCACTCCTTATGCATTCATAGAAAATTGATTTTTAACATAGCAGGGGATGAGCAAATCTTACAAATAAATTAATGTACTACAGTTTGGGTGTTTGAATAGTATAGGGATAAACAACACGCGTTCATCTCCCTAATTCTAACTATTTACGAGCAACAACATCGACATTTGTAGAGGTTTGAAGAGCACCAGTGAAAACACTGTGGTACAGAAAACCTGCGGTTGTCGGCCATTAATTTGTAATCAACAGTAGTCAATTCGATCTTCCCGCTTATAGACTACAATTCTATGCAATATCCCAATGCTTTATGATTTAAAGTCTTCTTATTTGAGACATCGTGAAACTTTTTATTTGATACACATTTGGAGGCGTAATGGCCCAGTGGTTAGGGCAGCGGACTCGCGGTCATAGAATCGCGGTTTCGATTCCCAGACCGGGCATTGTGAGTGTTTATTGAGCGCAAACACTTACAGCTCCACAAGGCTCCGGCAGGGGATGGTGGCGAACCCTGCTGTACTCTTTCACCACAACTTTCTCTCACTCGTTCTTCTTGTTTCTATTGTACCTGTATTTCAAAGGACCAAGAACTACGTTAAGGGTACACGTGTCTGCAGAGTGCTCAGCCACTTGCACGTTAATTTCACGAGCAGGCTGTTCCGTTGATCGGATCAACTGGAACCCTCAACGTCGTAAGCGACGAAGTGCCAACAACAAACAATACACATTTACACACACACGCACACACACATACACACACACACAAACACATATACATATACACAATCACACATACACACACATGCATACATCGCATTAATACTTACCTGTATATATAAAATTTGTGTTTGTGATACTTCACCAAAGAGTTACTGCTTTAAAAGCCTGAGACACTCAAGATTGATATGAGCAACCTGACGCATACATGTGTATGTTTGTGTATGTGTGTCTGTGTGCATGAGTGTGCGTCTGTGTAGTTTATGTGCAGGACCACCCATTCTATACACGATAAGACAACGGCGTTTGAGATCCCTACGCAGAAATTCTTTCTCTCAAGTTACACGATTTGTAAAGTCGAAAGAATAATGAATTTCACAAGTTTAAATCAAAACAGACGAATTGTGCTATAAATTTCTCTGTTATGATACAGCATGGGCGATCTAGCTGTAAACAACAGCTACAACAAAACACTGATTTCTAATACATATAACCATTGGATGATAGATTTAAAGAAAGAAACACTGAGTCAGTCATTTATTTCTATATATGTCTTAGAAGTCATATTAAATGGCGGATCATAAACTATTTAAACAAGTTATAATTAATATCGATGGAAATAATGGGATAAATACAATTTTAATAAAATGTTGCGCCAAGTTTTTGAAATATCTAGATTTATGTCATAACATCAATTAATCTTATGAAGTGTGTAAGTAGAAAATAGAATCAAATATAACTAAAAGGAAATGAATGTAAAATCATTGTTAATACCCTTGATAGAGTGATAACAAATATAGTAAAGAATATTTACGAGCTTACATTAAACTCTCCGTTATAGTTTGTATATATTTTCCAGTCTTTTGTTTTTGTAATCTTAATGCATTGTACACAAAGTAACCCTTATATATTTACTTCTGTATATTACATAAGTATCAGAATCCATCAATAAAAAAATCTTGCATAATGAAAAAAAGAAAACCAGGGAAGTATATGTATGGAAATATATATATGTATGTATGTGTATATAAATATATATATATATATATATATATATATATATATATATATATATATATATATATATATATATATATATATATATACAAATATGTAAGCACACACACACACTTATGTACACGAATGTATATATGTATAAACAATTATAAATCTATGACTATATAAACATGCGTATGTATATTTATATATTTATACGTATATATTTATGCATGTGTTTATATATATATATAAATATATATATATATATATATATATATATATATATATATATATATATATATATATATATATATATATATATATATATATATATATATATATATATAGATATATATATATATATATATATATATATATATATATATATATATATATATATATATATATATATATATATACATATATATATATATATATATATATATATATATATATATATATATATATATATATATATATTACTTCCCATTTTCATTTCTGTTTATGTTTTTTTTCCTCTCTTTTCTTTCGCAGATAAGAGCTGAAAATAAAATGGAAAGTATATAAATCGTGAAAAACCATATCACAAAAAATTATTTATTGCAAAGCAAACAAAAATAAAGCGATATCAAAGGATGAAAAGAAGAAAAAAAAGAGACATGCGAATTGTCGCCAAAGGATATGTAAAGAAAATGGTAATAAATAAGAATGTTTCAGAGTTACTTACAATAAGAAGTCGAAAAGCGATAAATACTGAATATATAAAAAAAATTAACGTTGTGTTGAAATGGATTTATAAATATTTCGGAGCGATGTATATTTTTCATATATTTATATTATTTTCAATATAGACTTTTTTTCTTACAAACATCACCGCTTCCATAGAATAATCTGATGCAAAATCGACAAAACTCAGAATACATTAATTGTAGATATATCTACAGATACGAGAAAGTATATTGGTAAAGATAGATTAGCGTTTTTTGGCTTCGTTAAACGATCCTTCATAGATTCAAAACTATTCAAATATATATATATATATATATATAAATGCGCGTGATTCAGTGTGAGAGTATCCGTCTTTGTTTGTATCTGTATGTCTTGAGGCATACAGGTTTACAAGCATAAACTGCAGAAAAGTAGTCGACAAGGTATCATTCCATTCGGTATTCTATATAAGTCGTATTTATAAATAAACACTTGTTATAAATCTTAGTAATATATCAACTGCTTCTTTTTTGTAGTTATTTACGTGTGCATGCACATAAACATAAATATACGCATGCATTTGTGTGCATATATATACATACATAAAGATACACACATATATAGAGAGAGAAATTTATAGAGAGAGAAAGAGTGAGGGAGAGAACTGAATAGATAGACATATGTATAAATAAGTAGATAGATAGATAGATAGATAGATAGATAGATAGATAGATAGATACATTTCTTTTATTAGCCACACAGGGCTCAACGAAGATGGGACAAATACAATGTAGAGCTTTTCTTTTTGGGAGGGGGAAGGAAGGAAAAAAAAGTGGTGGTGTCGATCAAAAGGGATCGTAGGAAGTGAAAAAGGGGGAGTACGATCAAAAGGGATCGAAAAAAAAAATAGATAGATAGATAGGTAGATAGATAGATAGATAGATAGATAGATAGATAGATAGATAGATAGATAGATAATGGTTTGCCTAGTTTAGGTATCATTCCTCGAAATAGAGTAATAACAAAATTACATGAATTGCTCAGAGAAAATCGTCTGCTGATTAACCGAAAAACATTGTAAAATTTTGTCGAGAAAGAGAAGAAAATAATAATGGTGTATATATACATGTATATGCACATACATAAATGTACATGCCTAAACGTGCATATATATTTTGATATATATATATATGTGGGTGTGTGTATGTGTGTGTATGTGTGTGTGTGTGTGTGTGTGTGTGTGTGTGTGCATACGTTTCTATATATGTATATCTATACGTATATATGTACACACACACACACACACACATATATATATATATATATATATATATATATATATATATATATATATATATATATAGTGTAGTATATTGCCACTTAAGTGTGGCTGACCCCTAGGGGTAGATGTTACTGTTGCTTTTAGCCCCAGGAGGACATCTCCTCCAGCTGGCTTATCGACACACGACTGTGTCCTGTTTGCCAAGGGAAGTTATCCCTCTCACCAACATCTGCAGCACGAACGGATCCGGATTTCAGGGTTAGTGAGAGGGATAACTTCCCTTGGCAAACAGGACACAGTCGTGTGTCGATAAGCCAGCTGGAGGAGATGTCCTCCTGGGACTAAAAGCAACAGTAACATCCACCCCTAGGGGTCAGCCACACTTAAGTGGCAATATACTACACTTTATCGTGCAGTTACTGTTAATACTTCATTTAGAGAATTAACATTGCTTATATATATATATATATATATATATATATATATATATATATATATATATATATATATATATATATATATATATATATATATGTATATATGCGTGTGTGTGTGTGTCTGTGTGTGATAGAGAGAGTAATATGAGTGGAGAATCTGTAATGCATTGTAGTATATTGACCAACTGTTTTATATAGATATATAGAAGCTAGCTAAATGCATGTATATATGCGTTTGCAATTTCTATACATAGATAGACGGGTATATGTTAGTTAACCAAATACATTGGTGAGACTGAAATAATACTTACCGATAAATACGCCAGATTTAGTCACCTACACAAAATACACCACATTTAGTCACCTACACAAAAACATTGACTTATGGGGAATATGTCAGTTTACGAAGGCATATACTTATCCTTTACGTATGATTCAGGAACATGAATACACAAATTTGTATTCAGCACTCCGCAATTATACGTAAACGTGTGCGCGCTCGTACATATATTTTGATATGTATGCATGCTTGTTTATATGAGTAATAGTCGATGCCGGTTGATTGGTTATTTTTTCTAATTACTCCCTTTCTATTCCTGGTATGTATATCGTGTCATTGATGCGGTCACGAATGTCGACGGAAGGTGTTTGACCAAGCCGTTTGATTGAGTTACAGAACGATTGATCAAATAATCTATTAATAATTTAGTTAAATAATTAACCAATCGATTTGTAATAATAAACAAATGAAATAAAATACAACCATTGCATGTGATTATCACTGGCACGATGACCCTCCCGAGACACAACGAAAGCAATGAAGATAAGTTTTATACATAGGATAATTTAATTTGTATAATAATTCAAATGACTACTGCAATTATAATTATACACAAATAGGAGGAAATATTGAAAATTATCGTAACAGTTGTAGTTCTAATGATGATACGATGTCAAATAGAGCGATAAAGAATCAAGGCAGATATGTAATGTACAAATATGTAGGACTTATATATTAATCAGCTGAGCCCTACTTTGGGTTGAACTGGATCTAATAGAGCCAAAAAAAAATTGAAGAAAGCAGTAGTGAATGTTTGTGCAATGTTTCGAATGACTTGTACAATGTAAGTGTTGGTAATGGGGCACACCTTTTTATTGACTTCATGGTCAACATGTAGATTACCATGTAGTAGAAAAGAATTGCTGATCAGGTTTGAATGCTTTCGTTCAAGGATTGGTATAATAAAGTATCAGTCACGTACTAGGCTTAATGGTATTGTGTAATTCTCGCCACTCGAAACTGTGGCTTTGTACCTACAATTCGGAACTTCTATAAGGGCGGTGATCGAGCAGATTTGTTAGAGCAACGGAACAAATAGCTTCACAATAGTTGTCCTGACTCTAACTTTTGAGTTCAATTCCTGCTTGGGCCACGTTCGTTTTTTGTTGTTTTTTTTCATGGTGAGAGACTCAGCGGCATTTTTTACGTCTTCATATTCTGGGTTTGAATTCCACCGAGATCGACCTTGCCCTCTTCGGGATGGAGAAAATAAGTACCGACTGAGTAATGGGGTTGTTGCAATCGACTTACCCACTACTGGCCTTCTGCTATAAATTGAAATCACTACTTTTTTTTTACATGAAAATCACTGAGTATAATATGAACGGACGAAATACAATAACAAGCAGTTGAACCAGCCTAAATAATATATGTGTGTGTGTATAAATATATACAAGGCGAGACAAGATATGCTCATATTCCAGTTTCTAGATGTTTCAAGTCACCCTTACGATCTGCTTCTAACTTCACATCCATCAGAGTGCATCAAGAGAAAAAAACCTATGGGCGATCTTTCTGTCGTTGCCTGTTTTACTTTACGGTAGACACAAAAGAAACATAACATTCTTTCTTTCCGACTTCTCTACCTCTCCTCCTCTCTCTTTCTCCTCCTTGTCTCTCTCTCTTCCTCCTCCCCTTCCCTTTCCTAACTCTGATAAAAAATAAATTCTGGAATATTAGATTCCTCACTCATCACTGGATTTAACTGAATTCATTAAAATCTGCGAACTCATTGTTTTTTTTATAACTGATGAATCCATACGATTGTGTTAACAGATTATCCAAGTCGTTATTTACTGTTGCACATAGTTTATATAGTAGTAAATTATCGATTTCGAGATGCTTTATAGCTGTAACTATTGGCAGCTTCATTAAACATAATTGATACTGGAGTCACAGTTTGAATGAAACATTGTTGCAGTAAAGAATATTGTTCTTTTTACTGGGATAAATCTGTTTTTAATTATGTTCTCTTTTCTTTTCAGTATATTGATAACTCCTATATGACGTGCTATGGTGTATATACTGGATGAGAATTGGGTTTGGTTTGTTTATGTCTATCAGTGGTCCCATTACTCACGCTCGTTGAACATTATAGCAAATGCGAATATTTTCGTACACATTGTGCATAGAACCATAATAATATTAAATATTATATATTAAGCTCTATAATATATTAACTGCACTGGAAAATAATAACTACTACTTGATGCAATGAACAAAACTAATAATCAATGAAACATAGGAAAAAACATTTTTGGCGTGTTTTCTTGTGTTTGGGTGTAATCAAGGGTAGGAAGGCCCACTTCATCATTCATTCTAATCGGCACTTATACTGGGAATTAGCATAAAGGCCCTGTGAGGGCACTGGGGTGTAGAATACAATGCTTTAGTGTATTTATTCTTGTTTTCCGTAATCTTATTTAGAATCCCACCAGACTCGACTGTACTTTTCATCCCTCCGTGGTCGATAAAATGAACTACCAGTCAAGTTCTGGGGTCGATGGTATGCACTAATACCCTCCCTTCAAAACTGTTGGCTTTGATCTAAATTATAAACAATTACATTAACGCATTTTATTTGGAACTCAGTATGTTGCAATACTTTTCTTTTTTATAAATAGTTATTACTTTCGTTGTGCATATAAAAACATACTCAAAAAGTGGCGACACCCTGATTGTTTGCTAGTGATTTAGAGTGTCATCAACATTCAGGCATATAGCTTTTTGGTAAACAAACCAGTACATGCTATGAACTTTGCTTATTATAAAATCGATTTACCAAAATTGTTCTTTACATTCATAATTGCCTTTTGACGTTTTTCTAATATCTCGTAAGATATATCGTCCACTTAAGAAGCACATGTTTACTTTTTAAGTAGTTTATATTAATATTTTAATAATACTTGTTTCATCGCTGTTAATAAATCATTGATAATTCAAAACTAACATTACATAACTTATTTTAATTAAATAATTTCATTTATATTATTGTTTAATAAATAATATATTGTTTCATAAAATACAATATTTCATTGTTTTATATATTTTTAGTAAACGGGTTATTACACATTAGGTCTATTTTTTCTTTACTTTTTTTGGTAAATTAATACAATTTTGTCTTCCACTCAGATCTTAAGTTTGTTGAATAGAAATACACACAATGTTGAATGTTCTTTTGTTATCACTTTAGCCCAAACAAATTGCTGCACCCATGGATTTCACAGGCTTCCAGCGACTGAGGGGATTGATGTCGTTAACTCGTTCCACTCGGACAATTGAAAGTCTTCGGACAAAGGAAACGCATGTTCAAGCATGCACGGACTTCAAGATGTTCGACATCCTATTAAGAAAGGATTGAATGTATCGGTAAATAGCGGGCTTGGCTAAGGGCCAATATATTACAGGTGAGTGGAAAAATGAAGGAGAAGAGGCGAGTGGTCAGGTGACCGTGGCATGACACAAACCAGTTATACAGAGCAACGACGATAAACGTAGAGTGTAGAAACAGCAAATCTGTGGGCACGATGTTTTAGTGCCTGATAGTTATTTTATGTATACTGGTGAAGTGCTTAATTACAAATTGTTAACTTTTACAATTTCGGGAGAATTTGAGATCGCTAGGCCTTTGGCACTTAACAAGCATGTCTGTATATTTTTCATCTTTCTTATCATTTAAACCTTGCTTCTATATGATTTTTCAGTGCAACTGAGCGTTGTTGTTTGCTTTATCTTATATTTTAATTTGTATAGTCATCAGATCTAATTGTACAGACGTATGAGCATTCGATTTGCCACCTAGTATCTTCCTTTTTCTTCTTTTTTTTTTGTCTTTTAATTATTCAGAACAGCATTCCATTTCTTTTAAATCTGTATGTATAATTTGAGGAGGATTTGGTTGCCCTTTCTAACAGAATGATTGCCAATTTAGAGCTTTCTCCTTTTTTTTTTCACTTAGCTGATATTTATGGATGAATACATCTAGTTTTAAGTTTTATACGACTAATATTTGTCGATAAAAGTTACGTCATATATACCAAGTTATTCCCCTTTCGAAGAATATTTTTCATTATATTTTATTTTCTGAATATTTATTTCACACTTGCTTTGATTTTAGATTTTTACCGATATTCCTGTTTACCTGATTGGAAAGTGTTACCTTTAATTTGTGACAATGTATATGATATATTATCACCTTCTCAGTAAGTTTTGTGATATAGCACACTTCTCATTCAAATTTGCTTTTATTGATCAACACCAAGAATATAAACACCAGTATCCTATTACTAAACGTGCACAGTCCGTCAAATTGATTCTGTCACATTCCGTCACTTAAATTCTTTTCCATCCTTTATTTAACACTAATCATATAGAAGGCAGAAAAATGACTTCTCTTTCAAAGCAAAAACGGGAGAGAATCTTTGGTGTGCACGAGATGCTAGAGATTGCAATCAAATCGAACTCTAATAAACACACTACTGTTTCAAAATATGAAAGACACATTGATTAATATACAGCTGTGCGTTGGTGACTGTAATGCCAATTGTTAATTTGGTAAGCGGTCATGGCCGTAAACAAGAATGATCACATAGTAAATATGTGCTTTCATACATTTGTTATATTAAACATTTTATATAGTCCATATGAACAAATTATATGTTTATACTATACTATCAAACATTTCAGTACGAATGTATGGAATTCTTAAAGATTTTCAATGTGGGAGACGAAGGGAATTTTATGCGCAAATCTCTCGTTACACATGTAATACATGTTCGTTATTATTATAAACATAATAGAGAATAAAGTAGATAATTAAATAGAATGAGGTTTCACCTTTGTCAGACGTATTTTCACAGCATGTTATATAAAGAAGATAAATGGAGATAAAAGCACTTCTACGTATTCTTTTTGGAATTAATCTTTATTGTGATACTTGGTTTATTTTCTGCCATGAACCAGAAAAGCACAATATCTCTCCTATTAATGTTATTTTGCATAGTGCATGTTACTTTAATCACAGAGTCGAAAGATTTTCTATGATTATCTAGTATATATAATGTTTCGTTTTGTAGTTTCCCTTTTTACACATCAGACGACTTTCAGACCTTTTTTTTTTCTGTTACTACTCGTTCTCACATTTTTACAGCTCTTCTTTCGTGTACACTCATTTAAATACTAGCAGCTTACATTAGCGATACTATACAGTTAAGCAATATTGTCGGACCTGAGACCACAATTGATCAATACCCGACGAGATATACAGAATGTTTTGAGTATGTCTGCGTGTATGTCTGCGTGTGTGTGTGTGTGCGTTTGTTTCTGCGTGTGTGTGTTTGTGTATGTGTCTGCATGGCTGTGAATGTATGTGTGCGTTTATGTGTGTCTGTTCGTGTATGTGTGTGCGTGCATGTGTGTGTTCCCATAAAATTCTTTATGAGATCTATGTGCCACTTTGCTTTATGGATGTATGTATACATATACACTTTAAGAGAGTTCAAATATCTTTTGGCATGTATTTGATCTGTAAAGAAACATTTCCACTGCATACAGA